>NC_060278.1:63004997-63076137 GCF_021613505.1 Equus quagga
GCGGCGAGCGGGGGCGAGGACCCAGCTGCAGCCTCTGGGGCGTCTCCGGAAAGTTTAGCGCCTGAGGGAGTGAACTCTGGAGCTGACCTTCCTGGTCTCTAAGCCATGTGTCCCCGGTGGGATTTGGCTGTTCACAGTTCTTGGTTTAGCATCTTCTTCTGGAAACAACCAAGGGAGGCAGGACAGACAAAGGTAACGTCCCAAATTCGCAGTTGCAGAAACCGGGAGACGTAAAACTTACGGTTGCTTTCTATCATATGTTCAATCAGTAAATATTTACTGAGCACCTACTAGTGCCAGGCATTGTCCTAGGGGCTGAGAATACAGCAGTGACGGGGGCGGGCAAAAAAAATGAAGCTTAGGAGGTTAAATAACTTGCCGGGATTCATACAGTTCCAGGTGCCGAGATCTGATCCCGGAACCTGCATGCGCTTTGGCTGATCAGTCAGCTGCTGAGCCAAGACCTGGGGCTGCTTCCTCCCACCTGCTCTCCACACCTGGTGCCGCTGACTTCCTCCTCCTCCTCCTCCTCCTCCCACTGCAGTGGGACTGCTCTCGGTGTCCCCACTGACCTCCCAGTTATCCATGCCTGAGGCTTGTCTTCATTCCTTATCTTCGTGGCTCCGAGGCGTGAGCAGATCCGCCCTGGCTCCCTGACACAGCCCTCCTGGCTGGCCTGTGGCTTCTCTGACTGTCCCTTCTCAACGCTTCCTTGTGGTCCTCCTTCTCCCTTCCCTAAGTATTTTCATTCACAAGGGTCCTAGACTTGGCTCTCCACTCTCTTTGCCTAGTCTTTGGGTGATTCCATCCTGTCGCCTTTCTTACTCACCAACCTCCTGCTCTCTGTGCCTTCCTCAGTATTCCTAGTCCTGCTCTTACTCTGGTTCTCACGCTTTCTCTCTTGAAGCCCCAAAGATTCAGCTGGCAACTGTATATTCCACTTCCATGTCCACAAACAGTTTAAACTCAATTAATCAACAAGTCTCAAACTGAAATATTTCTTTCCCCTAAAACATGCTGTTTCTTTTTGTAAATCCCCATCTTGTTGACGGTCACTATCCTTGCATCTCCTCCTCATGCTCGCTTAGTTGCCAAGCCCTGTAGATTTCTGTGTCCTCTTCTCTCAAATCCCAGCCACACCATGCCGCTGTGTCAGGCCCTCCGGATCCCTCCCGAGGCTTACTAAAGGACTGCGCTGCTTTGTGCTTGCCGCCTGCGGCAGTGGCAGGTGTATTTTCTAAAACATACACCTGTGTTGTCTCTTTTCTGCCTAAAGCCTTTCAAGGGCTCTTGCTGAAATGGCTTAGCAGGTCCTTCCTTCCAGACCTGGCCCTGCCAGTCGTCAAGCCTCACCTGCACCACCAGTCTGTTCTCATCCAGCCTTCAGGCCACTGGGGCCTCCCCGGAGTTTTCTGAAAGAGGGACAGATGGTGGGCTCTCTCTCCTCCAAAACTTTGCAAACCCCTTTACCTCTCAATCAGCTTTCAGGACTAAACACAGAAATTCCCCATCGTCTTTGCTTCCTTTCCTCTGTCCTTCCAGAACACCCATGTTCACTTCTATCCAGACTTATATCACTCTTTACTTTGATAATCTGTTTACTAATTTGCTCTTCTGCTAGGTTTTTGAGCTCCCTGTGGAGCTCTGTCCCCCTCCTTTTATTGTCTGTTATCTCTGCTCCTCCCCCCAGAATCCAGCAAGTGCTGTTTGTGTAACATGGGCTACAAACCATAGCATGGGCTGCTGATGTCCTCTCCCCCTTTGACCTCCCTTAGTGATTTTCCTTGTGCCTTTGCTCCTTCTTTTCATCCCTGATGTAGAAAGGGAAGTCTTACTAGCATAAGAATACATCAAAATGCTGAAATGAGCTGCAATGCGATCTGGCATGAGGAAGGTGGATATATTTTGTAGGGACTCCACTTTGAAGGATGTGAGGACCTGGGGCAAAATGACTGGTGCAGGGAGGAGCAGGGAGGCAGGATGAAAGCTCAGCTCGGGAGGCACATGGTAGGAAAAGGATCGGGGAACGGACCAAGGGAAGTGAAATTTCAAGTGCCTGCAAGTGGCAAACTCCACACAGAGTGAAAGGCAGCCAGAGAGGACTGGGGAAGAGGTGCTCACACCATACTCTGGGCTGTGAGTTTTCCTGACCTGCTTGCTCTGAGTGAGGCTGGAGCCCTTCTGCTGTGTTTGTGACCCTCCCAGCCAGTGAGGGACACAGTGGCAGGCTACAGCACGCAGAGGTGGTCTAGCTGTGGCTAGCAAAGCCAAGACCCTTATTGATTCCAGTTTATAATACTAAGTTCCCAGGGGTGCATGCTGCTAGAGTGAAGAATTTCTTTTCTCTAATGTTCCTTACTGTCTGCTTGGGTTTTCACTCATCAGTTGGAGAATGAATCTGGTATTAGAAGATGTGAATCATATAGTGCCATTTACTAGCTGTTTGACTATGGGCCACCCAGTCATTTAACCCCTGGGATCCTCAGTTTCCTCTTCTGAAAATGGAAACTCAAAAAATAACCACTGCACAAGAGTGTACCAAGTTTAAATGAGCTAATCAGTGGGTGCTATCTGAGGGGAGCACGGAGACCAGGAATTCTCCGCCTTGGCTGTTTAAGAATCTGAATGCCAGTGCCTGGGTCCTACCCCCAGACAGTCGGATTCCATTTGCTCAGGAAAGAACCTCTGGGTTGATCTTGACTATCTCTCTTATACCCTCTACTCAGTCATCATCACATCCATGTGGCTCTCCTTTTTCAAAATTTTTTCTTTTGAATTAACATTATATTTATAGAAAATTTGCAAAAGTTGTATAGAGAGTTTCGATATACTTCTCAACCAGATTCCCCTAATATTAACATCTTACACAACCATGGTATAGTTATCAGAACCAGGAATTTAACATCAATACACTACTATTAACTAAAGACTTTATTCACATTTCACCAATTTTTCTAATGTCCTTTTTTTTGATTCCAGAATCCCACCATTACCATTTTAAACCAAGCTGCTATCATCTCCAGCCTGGGTAAAAGCCTCCTACCATTTTCTTTGCTTCTACTTTTGCCTTTCTCCATCCTGTTTTAGCTTTGTTGTTTCTTTATTATTGGTTAGTTTTGTAATGGTGTAGTGTTGGTCTTCAGTTTGTTTCTTAAGTCTGCAGTTTTCCTTTGATCTCATACTGCTGTTCTGTCCATTTGTGTTTGAGCTCTCGTTTACGAACTAGCATTCCATTCTTCTTAAGATGTAGGGTATGAAGCATGTGTGGGGAATTTCCTTTTTTTTCCTTGGGCTATACTTTCTTCTAGGTTTGGTTCATCGTGTTTTGTATTCTTGCTTCTCTTTTTCCTTTGGGGCAGAGGGGGAGACGAGCTGTAGCATGTTTGCCTGGGTTCCAATGTGTTCTTGCCCAAAGAGCCCCCTTCAAAACCTCTTTTTGCCCTGACATGGTGTAGATGACTTCTCCATCTCCTACCCACTGTATCTGACATCAGTTTGATTTCCCTGATGAGCTAGTTGTTTGAGGGCTGGGTATTTTGTGCTCTTTTGCTTTCTGTAGTCAGGTAGCCAGAGGGCATGGCTGGGACAGGGGTGGGGCAGGGTGAGAGGTCAGCTGAGGAGGATACAGTCTTGTTAGAATATCTGGGCTCGGTTTTCTCTTAGAAGGTTTGAGGGATATCCTGTATTATTTCTCTGTACTGTTTCCCTCGACCCAGAGAGGGTGATTCTGTCCTTTTAGAGGGTATACTCAGGCTTCAGAGCTACCTGCCAATTCAGCTTTTTTTTTTTTTATTGAGGTATAATCGACATATAACATTATATTAGTTTGAGGTGTACAACATAATGATTCGATATTTGTATATATTGTAAAATGATCACCACATTAAATCTAGTTAACATCTGTCACCATACATAGTTACAAAATTTTTTTCTTGTAATGAGAACTTTTAACATTTACTCTCTTAGCAACTTTCAAATATGCAATACAGTATTGTTAACTATAGTCAGCATGCTCTACGTAGCATCTGCGTGACTGACTGACTTTACAACTGGTAGTTTGTACCTTTTGACCACCTTCGCCCATTTCACCAAACCCCAGCCTCCACCTCTGGCAACCATCAATCCATTCTCTGTATCTAAGAGCTCAGTTTTTTTTTTTTTAATTTCCTAAGCTATAGCCAATCAAATAGTTTTTAAATTTCTTTGCTTTGCTTCCACCTATTCCACCTAGTATTTCCCCTAGCTCCTGTCAGTGGAGTGCTCCTAACCACTTCCAATTTGGTGCTGCCCAATTTGAATCAATTTTTGCTCAAATAAACTCTTTAAGATTTTTAATATGCCTCAGTTTATCTTTTGACAACCGTAAGTCCAAGTATAGATTAATCTTATCATCTTGAATCAAAATGCTGTTGACAGAAGAAAATTCATTTTAGAAATTACTCCAATTTGAAGGTGTTCTGGTAACCAGATTAGGCCCGGATAGAGTTGCTCATGCTATGCCCATGTCAACGGGCCACAACTTAATTGAGTTTCTATGCTCAGCTCTCCCAGAAAAGGAAGGACCTGGTCAACCAGTCAGGGCTTGGCTGCTCAACACAAGTCACCTGGCCCAGCTCCAAGACTTCCCTTTGCTCCATAGAGGGAAAGTAACCCTACTTTAACCAATTGGCAAATGCCCAGTATAACTTCTTTGGTCTATAAAAATCTCTTGCCTTGGACAGCTTCTCAGAGCTCTTTCTATCTGCTAGATTGGATGCTGTCTGATTGATAAATCACTGAGCAAAGCCAATAAGATCTTTAAAATTTACTCAGTTGAAATTTTTTTTTAGCAGTTTTGGTGATGAGGATGGGATCCAGAGGAGACTACTGATGGCTTTGGGGACAATGAGAAACACACAGGTATATGTGCCCACTGAACCCTTTGTGTTCCCTGTCTTTCTTGGTGTTTCCAAGGGCCATGGGTAAGTTCCTCTTGTATTTGAGCTCTGCAGTTTTTGTGTTTGAGCTCCTAATCTAATTGGCTTTTCCAGTCTAGGGTTTAGCAGGCCAGCTTGAGCTGACAGATGGTTCCACCTGGAGCCTGAAGTCCCTTGATTAGTCCACAGTCCCGATTTGTTGGCTTCTTCTGGCTGAGTCAGCAGTTCCACTTTGGAAACTGCTGGTTTTGTTGGTGCACACCTAAGATAAGAGTGACAAATTTGTCTAACAGAAACTATGGAGACATGGGATGCTCAAGTTCTAAAGAATGAAGCACTCCACCTTCTGGTACCCCAGTTCCTTATTGTTTAAAAATTATGGTTCTGGAATTTGCATATATTTGCATAAATGGCAAGATCTCACTAAGGGTAATTTTGAATTACAGTGGCCACAGTAGGAAATTTTAACCTAAACTTATCCATTTACAAGGTGCCATAGGGAAAAATGAGTCTCAGCCAAGAACCCACTGTAAAGTGTAGTGGGAAGGTCATTCTTCCTCCTCTACAGTTTCTGGCAACGCAGATGGATCCTGCTGGGACATCCTCCTTACTCTGGAGCCCACAGATGGGATCCTGGGAGAACGGGCAGAGGCTGGTGAAGGGTGAGAATTCTTACTAGAATCAGCTCTCTTAGATCTCTGTCTATAGTGCCTGGTCAAGAGAAGAATGTAAAATTTCACATTGTCCCTTCCTTTCAAAATTCAGACTCTTGTGAACTTGGTTTTGGGGTGCACATGGGTTATCAATCCTTTCTCTCCCAGGTACAGCTCTTGCTTTCTTTTAAAGATTTTCTTTTTTCTTTTTTTCTCCCCAAAGCCCCCTGGTACATAGTTGTATATTTTTAGTTGTGGTCCTTCTAGTTGTGGCATGTGGGATGCCACCTCAGCATGGCTTGATGAGTGGTGCCATGTCCGCGCCCAGGATCTGAACTGGCGAAACCCTGGGCCACCAAAGCAAAGCACGTGAACTTAACCACACGGCCACAGGGCTGGCCCCCAGCTGTTGCTTTCTTGTTTGTCTCATTTTGTGTCCTGAGAACTTGACTTGGTTTTCTGCTTTCCTGGAGCATGCAGCGTGTTGGTTCTTGCACATGCAGGCAGCTCAACTGTCAGGTTGGGGGCTCTGATAGTATGGCCAGACAGAAATGTAGGATGCACTCCATTTGCAGCTAGGGTCCAACCAACTCTTGCCAGCTCTCAGGGGAATTGTCTAAGTCTGTCTTTCTTTTGGCTATCTCTGGCAGTGGTTCTGGATCTTGAGAGGGCTACGTCTTTTGCACCCTCTTTGGGGATGCATCTTGCATACTTGGATAAGTGATAAAGCTTATTGGTTTTTTTGAGTCACTTGATAGGTATACTTTTGGTTTAAAAGAAGAAAAAAAGGGGGGGGGAGGCAGTTCAGTACTTGGAGGAGTATTTTTACTGTTTGTCCTGGCTGATTGAAACCTGATGAGACATCTGAAGGAATTTTTTTTTTTAAGATTTTATTTTTCCTTTTTCTCCCCAAAGCCCCCCGGTACATAGTTGTATATTCTTAGTTGTGGGTCCTTCTAATTGTGGCATGTGGGATACCACCTCAGCATGCCCTGACGAGCAGTGCCATGTCCGCACCCAGGATTCAAACCCGCGAAACACTGGGCCGCCGCAGTGGAGCGCGCGAACTTAACCACTCGGCCACGGGGCCGGCCCCTGAGGGAATTTTTTTTAAGAAGTCCTATAGTCAGAGTTGGCCAAATTGAAAGCTGATATTCAGAGCCCAATAGGAACTTTAGGTCTTCTCACCTAAGCTAAAATGAAACTAGGAACCCAGAGCCCCATGTCGGCAAGACAAAACTAAGTTTCTGTGCTGGGCTCTCCCAGTAAAGGGAGGCTCAGGTCAACCAATCAGTGCTTGCCTGCTCAGCATGTTACTCACCCAGCTCCAAGACCTCCCTTTGCTCCAGATAAGGAAAGTAACCCTGCTTTAACCAGTCAGCAAATGCCCAGTGTAACGTCTTTGGTCTGTAAAATCTCTTGCCTCGTACAACTTCTCAGAGCTCCTTTCTATCTGCTAGATTGGATGCTGTCTGATTCATGATAACTGAATAAAGCCAATAACATCTTTAAAATTTGCTCAGCTGGGGGGCTGGCCCCGTGGCCGAGTGGTTAAGTTCGCGTGCTCCGCTGCAGGCTGCCCAGTGTTTCGTTGGTTTGAATCCTGGGCGCGGACTTGGCACTGCTCATTAAATCACGCTGAGGCAGCATCCCACATGGCACAACTAGAAGGACCCACAACGAAGAATATACAACTATGTACCAGGGGGCTTTGGGGAGAAAAAGGAAAAAAAAAATAAAATCTTTAAAATTTCCTCAGCTGAATTTTGTTCTTCAACAAAGGACTTTAATTTCTAGAGAAAAAAGTAGAAGAGGTAATTGAGAAATGAGGAAAAACGAGATGTTCTTACTATGGGATTTTTTCTTTTGAGCCTGGAATTTTGATTTAGAATAAAATTCCCCTTTAAGAGCATGTATGGTTGCCTATGGTCAAGGTTCTTGCAGGGTCCAGACCCTGGTTTGGTTCTGGTCCGTGAAGGGAGTTTATATTGCACCCCAGTGGAGTAAAGAACCAAGCCCCAAGGGTCCACCAAACAGAACATCCAGAGGTGGTTCAGGGCCATTGGGCTGTTGTCTTGGCCAGGAATCACTGGGAGCCTATAATCCTACCATGCATAGGGGCTTTAATAGCAGAGGGAATAAACTCAAAGCTTCCATGAGGTATCCCTCATCCTTTAAGCCTGTGAGCTCCAAGAAAGCAGGGCTGGGCCCATTTCCCTGCTGTGGACTCAATGCCAAGGGTACCCCACCACACACACACGTGTGTGGGGTGTGTGTATGCTCACTGCTCAAATATTTTTTGGCCGAATGAAAAAATGGACCTCAGGCTTGAAAAGGCATCACAGCTGTTACCGCTTGTATTAGTGTGCTTGGGCTGCTATCACAAAACACCACAGGCTTAAAGAACAGAAATTTATTCTCTCCCAGTTTTGGAGCTGGAAGTCCAGTCAAGGTGTTGGCAGGTTTGGTTTCTCCTGAGGCCTCTCTCCTTGGCTTGCCAACTGCCATCTTCTCCTTGTGTCTTCAGATGGCCTTTCCTTTGTGTGTGTGCATCCCTGGTGTCGCTTCCTCTTATAAGGACACCAGTCTTGTCGGTTTAGGTCCCCACCCGTATTACCTCATTTAACATTAGTTACTTTTTTATTTTATTTATTTTTTTGAGGAAGATTAGCCCTGAGCTAACATCTGCTGCCGATCCTCCTGGTTTTGCTGAGGAAGACTGGCCCTGAGCTAACATCCGTGCCCATCTTCCTCTATTTTATATGTGGGACGCCTGCCACAGCATGGCTTGATAAGCAGTGCCATGTCCGCACTTGGGATCCGAACTGGTGAACCCTGAGCCCCCAAACTGGAACATGCGAACTTAACTGCTGTGCCACTGGGCTGGCCCCCCCCCAAAATACAATAAAAATAAAAATTGTACAGTTTAAGGGCATTAAGTACATTTACAATGCTGTGAAACCATTACCACTATCTAGTTCCAGAACATTTTCATCATCCCAAAAGGAAACCCTATACTCATTAAGTGGTGACTTTTCATCCCCGTTTCAATAACTTGATAACCATAATTTTTTTAAGCCATTTTATCTTCTGTCACTTTATAAAAGTTTGGGTTGAGTATCTTATCCAGACAGTCAGCCTGATGCCCCAGAAAAAAAGAATCATGACAGCTTCCAAGAAATCCAGTGGAAATAACTGTATTGTCATATATGTCATAACTGGTTAAAAAAACAGTTTTATTATGGCGAAATTTTAGCCCTATTGCTAGAAGTAAGTTAATTTTTGAAAAGATTTTTACTTTCCCTTTTTCTCCCCAAAGCCCCCAGTACACAGTTGTATATTCTAGTTGTGGGATCTTCTAGTTGTGCTGTGTGGGACACCGCCTCAGCGTGACTCGATGAGCAGTGCGAGGTCTGCGTCCAGGATCCAAACGGGCGAAACCCTGGGCCGCCAAAGCAGAGCGTGTGAACTTAACCACTCAGCCACAGGGCCAGCCCCATAATTTTTTAAAAGTATAAATTTAATGTCCCCCATTCAGAGGATTTTAATTACAAAGAAATCTAAGAGTGTCTGTCTTAGAAGTGACCATAGGAACAGGGTTGTCAATCAAAACAGGTATCTATATCCAAGCAATGTTGAAAATTCAGGGACACAGGACAATGAGACCCACCATCACGATGAGAGTCAAGCCAAAGAATGTCATAAACAAGAATATAGAGAAAAAGAAAAGTGAAGAGATCTTAAGAAATACACTGCATATATAATTCAAAACAAAATTAAAAGAAAAAAGCTGCAGGCATGCTATAAATCTCCACCTCAAATGAGCAGCTGTGAGTAGTGACTATGGGGCACAGGATTGGTTTTGTGGTCTTGACCTACCTTAAACACAAAATAGAAAAGAACAGTTTCCATATTAAGGTGATAGAAGGTAGTACATCACTAATATTGTTTCTAGCCCAAACCCACCCAAACTAAAGTAAAGGAATTTAAACACACACATATGAACCAGGAAAACAGGCATCAACATTTTGGAAGCTGGAAAGCATGTGGACAAGTAGCAAATAATATAGTAGACCCAAGAAAGCCGAGTCTAGAGCAGCAGTGATAAAAGCTGAGGAATGCTGAGGTACACAGCAGACTGCTCCAAAGATTCAGGCACTGAAACCACCAGATACCCTCGTCCTGAAGAAGGTGGGGGGGGGGGGGGGGGGTGAATTAGGGAGGCTGGGGTAAAAGGTGTTCAAAATACAATCCCTGCCCCCCACACCAACCTGGAGTTCTCACTCAACAGAAGTTGGGATGCTTCTCTGGAGAGAGTAAAACAGAGGGTCTCTAAACGGGAGGATACCACATATAATTGGCTTCAGGTACAACCAGAAACAGAGAGAGTAAGTGACCATATGCATACCCCTGCCCACCTCCTTCCAGCTCAGCTCCCAGGGGCTGACATCAGACCTCTCCCCTTCAGTCAGGAGCCCAAGAGAGTCTTCTCTAGGAAACCAGACCAACCAAGAGGGAAGGCCTGAACACACCGACCTCAGGGGCTCTCCAACTCACAGCCTGCCCAGACACTCTACAGTAAAGGACCTCTGCGCTGACAAGCCCCATCCACTTGTGCAGAGGTTCCAATCAGCATTTTCATCCCTCCTCTTATTCATGAATAACCAAGAGTTA
This sequence comes from Equus quagga, assembly GCF_021613505.1. Classification (NCBI taxonomy): domain Eukaryota; kingdom Metazoa; phylum Chordata; class Mammalia; order Perissodactyla; family Equidae; genus Equus; species Equus quagga. The sequence continues at coordinate 63,015,241 of NC_060278.1, forward strand.
CTGGGCATTTAAGGAAAGCCTCTAATAGGAACAAGTAGATCCAAATAAACAGATTAGAGCAACAGCGCATTCTGTGGACTCCTCAAAAACTTAAAAATTTTGGGGGAAGGTAATATTCTACTCAAAACAAAATCAGAATGTTATTAAAAAGAAATATTTAAAAAAATCAAAAAAACCTCCTGGAAATTAAAAAACATGATGACAGGCAAGAAAAAAAATCAACAGGATTACAGGATAAAGTTGAAGAAACCTCCCAAAAAACAACAGAGATGGAAAAATAGGAGAGAAAAGATTAAACAAAGTGGAAGGTTGGTAGAGGAGGTCCAACATCTGAATAGTAGAATTCCAGAAAAAGAAAGAAAAAACAGTGGGGATGCAATTAAGTAATTACATTTTCCAGGACTGAAGAACATAAGGTTTTTTAATTGGCAGGGTTCAAAGAGGGCCAAGCACATGGGACGAAAACCTACTGTCCCCAAGGCACATCATCATAGACCACTGGGGGAAAACTAAACTTCTAAGAGCTCCAAGAGAGAAAAAGAAACTGGTCACGTAAAGATGGCTGCTAGAAGACCATAGAGCAATGCCACTGAGATTCTGAATGAAAATTATACCCAACTGCATGCTGTCAGACTACCAACAACAAGGAAGACAATAAAGGCACTTTTGGATCTTAGTCTTAAAGTTTTCACCTCTCACACACCTTTTCAGGAAACCTAATCCAGGATGCATGGTACCAAAAAGGGGGAATAAATAGTGGGAATATGCAGGACACAGAAAACAGGAAATCCAACATAAGAGGCAAAGGGAATTATGAGGATGGTGAGATGCACCAAGTAGAGGGAAACCAGTCAGACTGGAGCAGGGGCAAGGGCTCCACAGCTGTACTGACCTTCCCCTCAAATGAATAGGCACAGAGAAAGTGGAACATGGAAACATGGCCTTTACCAACAAGATCAAGGATAGCGGGTAGCCAAGACCATAAAGATGTATGTTCCCAATACAAATGACTTAACCAGAAGCTTCATGACTCTTTCAGTCAATCTTAGCAAGAGCAGTTTCCTAAAACTTAGAAGCAGAGATAAAAAATCTGCCTGAACTAAAGGAATTCTGGGTTATACATACCTATATATGCAGATACACAGGAAGCTGTTAACAGCAGTGGCCTTAAGGGGAGGTGGGTCCCTGGGGAAGACATATGCAAACTTGCTGCTATTTACCCTTTTTTATTCTTTTGACTTGTGTACCACAAACAGTACTTGTTCAAAAATATATTGCTAATTAAAGAAAAAAAAAAGGATGAAAATGAAAAAAATCTGAGCTTCACGTATAGCAAGGAATTATATGAAACTTGCTTCAGTTAAACATATAAAACTATTTAATATACATATTAATATATATTAACTAATATGTTCACTATAAATGTGTTTAACAGATTGTGATAGAAAATACTTTTTTAAAAATTTTATTTTTCCTTTTTCTCCCCAAAGCCCCCTGGTACATAGTTGTATATTCTTAGTTGTGTGTCCTTCTGGCGTGGCATGTGGCATGCCACCTCAGCATGGCTTGATGAGTAGTGCCATGTCCGCGTCCAGGATTCAAACGGGTGAAACCCTAGGCTGCCCCAGCAGAGCGCATGAACTTAACCACCCGGCCACGGGGCTGGCCCTGATAGAAAATATTTCTTATTGTGGGTTGTAAAAAGAGTCTGAAAGTGCTAAACCAAGTATCTCTGTAACTAACAACAACTGTCTTTTGGGCCACTCAGTGACAAAGTGGTTAAGTTTGGTGCATTACACTTTAGTGGGCCAGGTTTGATTCCTGGGTGCAGACCTACACCACTTGTCTGTTAGTGGCTATGCTGTGCTGGTGGCTCACATACAAAAAAAGGAAGATTCGCAGCAGATGTTAGCCCAAGGCAAATCTTCCTCAACAAAAACAAAACAAAACAACTGTCTTTGCTTCAATACCTCCTGAGCACCCACTGAGTCCTGGGCAACACCAGATCTAAGACGTTCATGCACCAGTGGGCAGATGCACACACAGAATCAGAAAAAAAAATCTTTGTTTCAGCATTCCAGGTGCAGTGCCCACTTGTCTCCTCTAGGCTTTCCTCTGTAACTGCAGTGTTTGGGAGAGCCTCTGGACAATTGAGAATTTATGGCTTTGTACGAGCATACCACTGTGGGGAAACTATGAAAAAATACAGATGACAGGACACTATTGTTACATCATCTTTTAATTTTAAGGAGTATTTTCCTAAAGCAAAAACATTATTAATAAAATCATAGGTCTGGTCCAAGATTTCTTAGTATCTTCTGTAACATTCCACTCAGAAGGTAGAAAACCACAAAGTTCTTCCCTAAGGAAGGGTGCAAATGGAATGTAATATTGCATTACTGCACCGTATAGAATAGACTGTGAAGACAAGGAAACCCAGTTATTCCATTCCCCACCCCCTAGGATCACTTTTGCTGAAGAACTGCTCACTTAACATCCTAGGAGCTATCTTGTTGAGATCTGCTACCATGATCCAGCAGCGATCAACCTTCTCCAGTTAACATAACAAATGTGATGTTGCCTACATCCACCCTGTGAGAAAGCTAAAAGGACAAACCCTCAGCATCACACATCAATCTATTAGAGAAATCATGCACATCATTATTTTTCTGTCAAGATCCTCTAACTTAATAATTTTTAAATAGCTAAAATATAATCGAGGTCACCTGGGCACCATACCTGGAACTACACACAAACGTACCCTGATCACAAATGTTCAGCCTCGTGGCAACAGCACCTACAACAGTCACGGGCATAATCACATTTTCAAACATTGAGTGAGAAGTAAACACAAGAGGGCATTTGCACAATGGCGGAGTCTTGTTCTTGGTAGCAGAAGAGAAGTGACTGGCTAAGGAAATAGGTTTATGGATAGGCATAATCTAGAATCCAAGTATCAGAATCACAGGATACTTGAAGGAGTCATAGCTATACATAGCCTAACAGACAGTCTGACATTTTATATTAGTAGTTTCTTATACAAAAGTCAAAAAAAAAAAACTAACAAAAAACAACCCAGATCATTTCTTTTTTTCTTTACCATTTTACTCCAAGTTTGGTCATGAAATCATGACACAGTCTAGCCTAATGGTCGAGAGAAATTTTTCCAGTTGCAAGATGCCTTGCTATGGAGTCATTAATTAGTAAGCTCAAAGTGAATCCTGAATTGGATACAAAAATTTGTGAAACAATGATGATATATTTCTCAAAATTTGAAAAACAGGAGACTTAAGGCAGATGGTAACACCAAGAAGAGCCACTCACGTATTAAAAATGGCATCCTGGAAATGGGTCATAGCAAAACCTAATTTCCTATTTCCATCATACGGGTGAAACTATTCAGTCAGTAGAGAATAGAGGGGGCTGCATGGTTAGGCTGCACCAAGGCTGTTTCCCTCTGATACATCCACATAAGGAAAATGACTTTAGTACCCTATGTATGCACTTATCCCCAGCAAGACATTCTAGTCCCCTCAACCCCATTGTGTACCTGGGAAAAGATAGCAGAATTCCTTAAGAGGTAAAGACTGAGAGGAACCTACAGGCTCACTCTGGGAAGATGTAGAAGTGTCATGGAAAAGGAGCACCACACGATGATTTTAACAGCTTTTTTTTAACTAGAGGAATCTGTGTCATGTATACACCATAGGAAAAGTAGGGGGGCCCCTCGAAAAAGGTCATGCAGAAAAGTTAGATTCATAAGAGAATCAAACATTCAAAGTAGGCAAAAATATGGTGTATATGTTTTAAAACAAGAAAATAAAAAAATAATTTCACCATGAAATGCCTTGATTTGCATGTGACTCAGTACTTATTTCATATTAACCAGATCCAATTGCTCTGATAAATCTCTATTAGATATCTCTTTTAGACTATCTTTTTAAAAAATATCTATTTTTAAGCCAGAACATAAACCTACATTTGTACATCTGTGTACAAACTATCCTGCTTGGTGTCTTCACAGATCCAAGATACTAAAGATTAATAAAATAATTTTTTAAAAACCTCAAGTCACAGATTAACAAATAATATATTTTCTCAAGTTTTCTGGATTATACTACTCAAAGTAACTTGTATTAATATACTCTGGATTTCCAGATATAAATACTAGTCAATGGTTGATTGGCCATTAAATCAAAAGTAAAATTACTCTTAGAACTAGGTCATAGTATATGGAATGCCTTAACTTTTCTTAGTTCAAATCCTGTAATTTGACCCTAAAATACATAATCATGCCCTTTTATGTGCTTTAAGCTCACATATTGACTTTGCAGTCTATACTCTGTAAGAGAGCGGGTAACTCTAGCACAGAAGAAACTATATAATGTGGCATAGGGTATGACTTCAGTGGCACTATTCCATTTTTATTTATCCAGACTGTTGCTTTCAGCCCTGCATTGATGCCTCCTTGTATATCGGTTTCTAGTGTGTCACCAATCATCACACAGTCCCCAGGCTGTACTCCAAGGAGATCACAGCAGTAATAAAATATGGAAGGTGCTGGTTTCTCTTCTTTCTGCTCTCCACCTACAACAATAGCATCAAAATAGGACTGACAGGCACAAGCCTCGATCTTCTCCCTCTGGGTCTGTCTGTCTCCATTTGTTAATAACAGTAGGCGGACCTCCTTTCGAAGTTCAGTGAGCATGGCTTTGACATCTTCTGCTAGTGTCATATGCTGCAAACGTGTAGATTTCCACAGGCAATAACATTCTTCAGCCAATTTCCTATTGGCTGTACCACCCTTTGTTTCCTGAATTGCTTCTTCCCAGTGTGAAGTCCTTAGATCAGTAATGCATGTATTGGATGGATGAAAACATTCCTTGCTGAGTTTAACTTGAACTTTGTCACAGATGATTTCAGCCTCTTCTTTGTAATGGTATTTTGATTGTAAGAGCTTTATCACCTAAATAAAGGAAAATAATTCCATCAACACACTTCATGTCTTTAATAGCCATGCTTTAAGAAGCTGTGATCCTATAAACCCAGAGCAGAGAGATTCTAACTCTAATCATTCTGTCTTAAGGCAGCTCTATTACCAAATCATTTTTGGTGAGAATTCATTTTATTTTTAAAGAACACCAGAGTGAAGATCTCCCAACCTCTCTAGACAACTCATTCACATTTTTTACCAATTTCTATTCTAAGAAGATCCTTCATATATAGCTAATAAAAATCTTTTATTTGACAGTTTAAGTCCACAACCGTTCATTCTGGTCATGAAGACATGAAAATAAAACTTTTGTTGATATTTAGTAAGACATTTTAAATTTCTAACAACTATTATTTAGACTGTTCCCAGAAATAACACTAGTTTATCTCAACTTTTCTCATCTATATCCATGTTACGTTTTGAAGGCCTAAATTGAGCACCATATAAAATGGGACCCAATTCTATACTTTGAAAATGTGTATATAGCTCTAACAGAATCAAGCATGATCTGTGATTTCAGCAGCTTAATGACTCAGTGCCTCTTTCAAATCTTGTTTTCCAGAAAAAAAATTCAGGTAGTTGAAAGTCACCCTCTTTGTTGTGCTGGTTCTGAATCTCTCATCAGAATTAAGCACTCCCTCTCATGCTCCCACAGCTCTTTATTTTGGCTTTTATTACATTAGGTTCTTATCCATTTGGCCTGTCTTCTAACATTTTCCAAGACCTAATGGGGCAAACATTATGCCCAGTGCTCAGACACATTATTTCTAACCTTTTCTACAACTCTGCAAGGGAGTTCTCTTTGAGACGAAGAAATGGAAGGTCAGAACTGTTAAGTAACTTGTCTGAGCTGGTATTTAAACCCATGCTTGCCTTTCATTACTGTACTAGGCACTGGAGACCAGGTCCCCTGTCTTCATGACATGATCTGGTAGGGAAAATAAGCAGGTATGCAACCACCACAAATGCTGAGTTGAGTACCATGACAGTTGGGTGAACAACTATGGAAATAAAATGGAAGGAGCAAGTCATTCCACAGGGTTGTTGGGTAAGACTTGGCAGAGGAAGTAACATTTAAACGAAGGAGTTAAGAGGGTCGGGATGGGAAGAGGATAAAAATCATTCTAGATAGAAGGAATAGCATGAACAAAGACAGAGCTTGGAATTTTGTGAACTGGGAATGGCAAGAAGTTGAGTTCAGCTGAAACGGAAAGGATGCGAGGGAGGATGCTAAGAGATGAGGCTGGAGAGGCTGTTTGGAACCAGTTTGTAAAGGGCCTTGAATCCCAGGCTGTCGCAGATGCTACCCAATTCCCTTGGCACACACTATTCCCATACATTCCAATGGCTTCAGACTGTTAAGTACCTGGGTTTCTTTGCCTGAGGGCTTTATTTGGTCACAGCAGCACCCATGCACATAGGCTGGGGCTGCAGTGTTGCCCTGGGAGCAGGCCTCCACCAATGAGGGGTGGAAATTGGCGGATAAATATTACAGCTTTCTGGCCCCTTGGGAGGGATAAGGGAAGCATGTTCTGCATACTGTCTCCCAGATTCTCCACCTATCACACCAGTAACACGCTCACACAGCCTGTATTATATTCCTTTCCTGTCTTAATGCCCACTCCTCCACAGCACTGCCTGGGATTACCTCCCAAATGAATGACCTTCACTGGAAGTCCCTGTCTTAGGGACATCTGGGGAAAATCAACCTTGCCAAGATAATTTTGGGTCTTTGAGGATGAGTGCAATGCACATAGCTGGGACTACACATTGCTGTCGAAGCAAAGAGGTCAAACAAACCCTAACTATACAGGGAGTGAGTGGGCTACTCACAGCAGACATTCAATTCATCTACTAAAAAGGGGGAAAGGGATGAACAGACACATTCTTCTTCCTTCACAGTATAAGAATGACTTACACCAAAAGTACAGGAAGTATTTTTCAGGCTATTTGTGCTCATCAGAAATTGTAATATTTAAGAAAAGTCTTATTAGTCCAGAAAAATATACCAGTGCTAAGAATTTTAGGTGAAGGCAAAACACTGAAAATTTTTGCCTTATAAAGTTAAATCTCAATTAACAAATCAAACTTTTTCAACCTCCATGGTTACGTCACCATCTTTCCTAACAGTGTCAATTGAATCACTCTTGAACTATTGTTGAAGGTCCCTCTAAAGCTTTAGCAACGCTACTGCTACACAATAAAGGACACAGGCATCTAGGACTCCACAGTGCTTGGAGCCTAAATAGGAGCCGGCTCATAATTAATAAATACAGAATTCCCAATAAAGATCCAACTTCCTGTTACTGCAACTGGCAATTCATTAAGCACAATCTTGGGGCTCTGAAAAAGAATGACCTCACCTTAAAAGGGAGATTCTTATAAAGGAATAGCATACTGCTCCCAAGTTTCAAAATTTCTTCCCATTACATCCCTTGAATAACTTTCTCATCTTGTCACATGGCAACTAATTACCGATTCATGTGGGATAACAAGTAGCATTTTAATATTAACATATTTGGGAAAAAAATTTATGTCACTCATGTTAATAGTAGTTCAGACAGAAATAACACCTAAGTGGAATTAGTACGTGTTATTATTAGTACAAACTCTCTTAACAGCTGCACTGAGAGAACAGAAGTTTTGATTGAATTGATGTGGAGAAAAAGATCTCTAACTTGGATGTGTGATGACATTTTCCATAACAGTAAGGCAGGCTTGAAAAGGATTCTTAGTATAAGCCCACCAGGCATCAATAGGCCTGAAGAAAGGGGCCCTAAGATAGTGGTGGTGGGGAATACTTTGCAGACATAATACAAACTCAAACTTCATCTACTTTAAAACTCTATCTAAGGCTCTATCTTAACACATACAAACTATGCCTGCATACAGCCTAACAATTTAAGCAGCCCTCCTGTTATTTTTTGTTCTAGTCTTTGCTTAAACATCATCTACTCAATGTGGCCTAATTTGACCAACTTATTTAAAATTGCAATTTGTTCCTCCCTTCACTTTTTCTAACACACTTATAAATCTGATGAGTTATGTTCACTGTCATCACCACTAGAATGTAAACTCACAAATGCATAAATCTTTTCTGCTTTGTTCACTGAGAAACCCCAGATTTCTCTAGAAGGCTTCCTCTTGAGTAGTGACACTGACAGACAGGCCTAAAGAGAATGCAAAGAAGTAACCTTGCCAAAAGATTAAAAAAAATTAAAGTTGATATAGTCAGTATATGACTTCTCCCCAAGCCCAAGGCCCTTCCTCCTTTCATGAGTCATTCAGAGTGATTTAGGAAAGCTGGCATGTTACTTTTGAATAGACCAACATTTATGGGTGTTGTATTCTTGTGTGATAAAGCATTTCTTGTAAGTTAAAAGCACAGTTCAATTCTGCTCATTTCATAGGATATTTATAAAGGGAGTGGCAAGAGAACCAAGTCTGGAGACCTGGATTTGCATCCATCCACCCAGCATTCATTCAACATTTACCATGTGTCAAACCAAGATGACTAAGACAGTTTGCTCCCTCTTAAGAGGCTCACTATTTAGTTGTGGGCATCTGAGTTGCAAAAACTAATTATAATACCCTTTGACAAGTACATCAAGAGATATATGAACAAATACAGTGCTGGCATAAGGGAGGGTGTAAAGGCCAAGGAGAAATACAATTTGACTTTTGTTTCAGAAATTTCACTGTGGCAGGAATGTGGAGGATGAACTGGACACAGTAAGCCTGGAGACAAGACCACAGCAACAGTCTATACAGGAGTCCAGGTTTAACTAAGACAAGGGCAGGGGGACGTGCAGGAGGGGATGGTCTGGGTGACATGGCGATGGTGGTACAGTACATCAAGTGAGCGCTGGATGGTTAAGTACTTCACGTGCATTATGTAAAACCCACCTGATAGGGTTATTTAGGACTAATACCACTATTCAAATATTATAATGAGGAATTGAGGCTTAAAGTGGTTAAATAACTTGTTCAGGCACTTTCAGGGAGGCATTGGGAGAGCTGTGATTCAAAATCAAGAGTCTCATTTTAAAGCCTGAACCCTTGGCCTACAGCACCATTCGGCCTAAAACAAGAATTTAATTGCAACACACTGGCCTTTGCTGCCAAGGACAGACAGGTACATATGTATGTACTGTGGGCTGCTGGAGATGCTGGCGGCAACGCAGCACAGGGTGGTGCCTGAGATGGAGTCAAGGGTATGAAGGTGGAAGAAGAGTCAATAGTGTGGAAAGCCGCAGTAAAGTCTTTCAGACAGACTTAAAATGTCCACTGATTCTGGCAGTTTGGGAGGTGCCTAATGACCTGTCAAGTCTATTTCATTCTAGTAGCAAAGACAGAGGCTACACTGCAATGGACTCAGGAGTAAATAGGAGGTAGACACATGGAGGTAATGGGTATAAAGTTCTCTTGAAAAACATGACTGTCAAGAGAGAGAGCTAACATCTAGTGGAGGAAGATGAGTCCAAGGGAGGTGTTCTTTTTTTAAAGCATGGGACAGACCTGAATATGGAGGAGTAGAATGCATCAAGAAAGAGGACGAAGATCCAGGGAGACAAAACCTAACTAATGAAGCTTGAAGAGGACGGGACGCTCAGGGTTGGAAGGATGAACTTCTGGAGGTGGGTTTTTCACATCTGATTATCCTTGGTTACTCCTTAAAGCTGAAGGCAGAGGAAAGAAAGCAGGGGTGGATGAACGGCTGGAAGAGCGCGGGAAAGATACAGCATCTGCGGGTATAGAAAGCAGAGGCTGCTGCTGAGCAGTGCGACTCAAAGGCACGCGGCACAGCGGGGGCTTGTGCTTTGGGGGTCACCCCAGGAATCTACGAAGGGCCGCGACCGGAGCAGGGAGACCGGAGAGGAGTTTCCGCGGAGAAAATTCTCCGGAGTCGACTAAGTCCAGGGTCCCACTGACAGTTGTGAAACTTCTCGGGTCTCCTCAAAGATCCGCCGAAGCGCACGCGGTAGGGGGACGACCCTCCGCGAGGTCACTCACGGGAGGCCCGGCGTCTGGCGCCGGGACCGTCCTTCCGTCTGCGGGCCGCTCTGCCACCGCGGCAGTTTAATGACATCCTTCCGGGCCCCACGCGCTGGAGTCAGCTCCGAGAGCCCGGCTTCGCAGGGCCGGGCCAGCCGGGCAGGTCACAGGGCCGCCACCTCCCCAGGCCAGTCCCCGCGGCCCATCGTCAGGGGGGTCTCAGAGAACGAAGGCCAGCGGCCCCCGGGCCCTCCGAGACGCCCGGCCCCGGCGCGGTGTGAGATGGGAGCGGAATGGCGGGCGTGGGTGGGGAGTAAACCGAGGGGCCGTGGGAGAGCGCGGGACGGCGTGGGGCGCGCTGATCCCGCCCGCGGGAGGGCCGCGGGAGCCGAGACGTTACCTCCAACATGCCTTTCCTACTCGCCCCGGCCGTGTCGATAAGCGTGTTGTCCAGGTCAAAGAAAACCGCCCGTACCCGGCTCAGCCCCATCCCGCCAGCCGGCCGCGCGAGGCGCCAACTTGCCACCGCCTCCCACGCATGCGCGAGGCGGGCGGGCAGAGGAGGGAGACAGGGGCGGAGCCGGGAGGTCACCTGACTCTCCAGCGCCGCCGGCGGAACTCCCGCGAAGTGTCTCAGTTCCTGAACGCCTGAGACAATTGAGATCTCGCGAGACTCCGGAAGCGTGGTCTATAGGGTGCTCCGGAGGCGCGCGCTTGCGTTCCCGGGCGAGTGGTTATCTGAGCAGTTTGCTTGTGGTGGGTGATTAGAAGCGCGGTTTTCCACTTTTGTAACGTTTCTGGTTATCTGTTTTCTGTTTTTGTGTCAGAGGGATATTATAATTGTCGGGGGTAGTTTTTCTGCGCCATTTGGCGCCGGGGTAGGAGACTGAGAAGAAGCTGGTTTTTCCGGTTAGGGGGGTTATCGCAAGGGGCGCTGCTGGGCCTGCCCGGGCTGGAGCGTGAGCGTGTGTCCAGCCTGCTGGGTCTGCGCTTGGAGACAGGCACTGTCGGGAGCGGGAGCACCGAGGAGGCGAGGGCGTGAGAGCCAGAGTTTTAAAATCTTGCTTAACAGCTTATTACGCACGCCGTGTTTTCCAAGCTCGAAACAGCCCACGTGGGTCTTGTCCAGGAAAATGATCTGTAACCAATCTGTAAATGAAAATTGAGGTCGGTTTATTGAGCCAAAATGTGAGGACCATATAGCCGGGGCGGCCTTCCCCAAGGAAGGAAGGGCACCAAAGAGGCGGGGTGTCCAGAGTGGTACATACGGTCACAGAGCATGTGTCCCATGTGATTGGATTGTCCCTTTTATAGTAGTGAGAAGGCGCTGTCGGCACAGCGATTGATGGACAGCAGGTAGCAGGTCTGCTGTTTCAGTGGACAGGCAGGGTGGCAGGTCTGTTGTCTCGAGCTGGGTGGTCAGAGGGTGGGTGCAGCAATCAGTTCCTAGTCTAGGGAGAGATGCTTAGCCTTAAGGAAATGCCAGTGTAGGGGAAGCTGCATCTTTACCTTAAGGGCATTTGTTCTTGTCTGTGGACACAGGAAATGCTTAAAGCAGATGTACAATGCATGTGCAACGGCCACTCTGGAAAAAGCAAGGTCAGGCCAAATTAGATTTATACCAAACAGCTTCCTCATATACTGCAATATCCTATGGCTTGCCATTTGTTTATCAGTCTTAATGTGTTTATCTTACTAGATTATAGTAACTGTAAGAACTGGAGCCCTCACCAGTACATTTTTGAACGGTGTAACCTGGATTTCTCAGAGCCTGTTTAAAGTCTGTGCACACAGACGGAGGGCTTTGTAGTGTCTGCTCGATGTTTTGTTCACCTTGATTGCTTTTTCTGAAGGCCTGGATTTCAGGGTCTTTGGGTACCTCCTAATTGGATGGTTTTCAGGTATAGCAAAAGGCCAAGGGACCTAGCCCATCTATTAAACTTCCAGAAAGGCAATAACAACTGTTTGTCTTTATCAACTTTAAAATAGCCAGTTATTTTACTGACAAATGAGTTTATTTGGAAATAACAAAGCAATTGTAATTCAGGATGTGCAAACTATGGTGAAACACAGGCAAGTCCAGAGAACAAAGGAGGGGCGCTTGCTTTTATAGAGAAAAAGGGGGAGTTGTGAGGGGCTGTTGTAAATGAAAGCTCTTTGGGGAGGAGTAAGAGTTCAGGGTGGTTTTGGCTCCTCAGCAGGGTGGCTTTGGCATCTTCCATTGGCTGGGGTTGTTGCTGGGCAAGAAGAAAATCTTCCTTTTTCCTCCTGGGGTAGTATAGCAGCAACTTCCTGTTGAAGATGCGAGGTATGTCTCTTCCTGTTCGGGGTGATTGAGGATGAGTGGTAGGGTGTGAAAGCTCCCTTTGCAGGCCTTCCCGACTTCAACTTTAGTTGAGGTTTCCATTATTAGTTTTCACACCTTCTACTGTTAGCAGAACAAGAGTCTTGAACTAATCTAATCTTTTGTATAAGTTGCTCCTGTTGGGTAACTTTACTGAAATTTGGATCTGTGGCCCTCATCAGTGACCAGAAATTGTCTATCAGGTAGAACAGGGCTGCAGGCCACCAGATTTTGTTGGATCTGTGGACTAAGAGTAGTTTTTATGTTTTTTAAATGATTGAGAAAGATTGAAGAGTATTCATGACACATGAAAATTATATGAAATTCAAATTTTACTGTCCATAAATTTTTATTAAGGCACAGCCACATTCATTTGTTTATGTTTTGTCCTTTGCCCTATAATGGCAGAGTTGAGTAGTTAGAAGTGAGACATATGGCCTGCAAAGCCTAAAATATGTACTATCTGGGACTTTATAGAAAAAGTTTGCCCACTCCTTAGGTACATGATTAAGAGTTGGGCTGCTGGTGTTCAGTTGAATTAAATCAATTGTCTTATCTTTGTGTTAATAGATTTTTCTTCTGCATTGGCAGACTATAGTTTCTATATGTTTTCGAGCAGAATCACAGTTGACCTCTCTTTGCTACTGTGGAAATTTAACGTATATCCCTTCCTCAAACGTGACTCCGGTTACCCTGTTGATGTGCAGGGCTAACTTATCAATTTTTAAAAATTTTTATTTATTTATTTATTTTTTAATTGCAATAACATTGGATTATAACATTATATAGCTTTCAGATGTACATCATAATATATTTCGAATTCTATGTAGATTACATCATGTTCACCACCCAAAAAGTAATTATAGACCATCCCCTCACATGCGAGCGTAATCACCCCTTTTGCCCTCCCTCCTTCTCCCATGGTAACCACCAATCCAATCTCCATTGCTATGTATTTGTTTGCCATCGTTTTTATCTTCTATTTATGAGTGAGATCATACGGTATTTGACTTTCTCCCTCTGACTAATTCCATTCAGCATAATACCCTAAAGGACATCCATGTTGTCACAAATGACCGGATTTCATCATTTTTTATGGCTGAGTAGTAGTCCATCGTGTATAAATACCACATCTTTATCCATTCGTCCCTTGATGGGCACCTAGGTTGCTTCCAAGTCTTGTCTATTGTGTATAATGCTGCAGTGAGCATAGGGACGCAAGTATCTTTATGCCTTTACGTTTTCAAGTTCTTTGGATAAATACCCAGCAATGGGATGCCTGGATCATATGGTAGATCTATTCTTAATTTTCTGAGGAATCTCCATAGTGCTTTCCATAGTGGCAGCAGGAGTTTGCACTCCCACCAGCAGTGTGCAATGGTGCCCTTCTCTTCACATCCTCTCCAACATTTGTTGTTTCCTGTCTTGTTAATTATAGCCATTCTGACCAGAGTGAGGTGATACCTCATTGGAGTTTTCATTTGCATTTCCCTGATAGCTAATGATGTTGAGCATCTTTTCATATGCCTGTTGGCCATCCGTATATCTTCTCTGGAGAAATCTCTGTTCAGATCCTTTGCCTATTTTTTAGTTGGGTTGTTGGTTTTTTTTGTTGTTGAGCTGTATGAGTTCTTTGTATATTTTGGATATTAACCCCTTATCTGATATATGATTTGCAAATATCTTCTCCTAATTGTTAGGTTGTCTTTTTGTTTTGTTGATGCTTTCCTTTGCTGTGCGAAAGCTTTTTAGTTTGATGTAGTCCCATTTGTTCATTTTTTCTTTTGTTTCCCTTGCCCGGTCAGACATGGTACTTGAAAATATGCTGCTAAGACTGATGTCAAAAAGCATACTGTCTATGTTTTCTTCTAGAAGTTTCATGGTTTTGGGTCTTACATTCAAGTCTTTAATCCATTTTGAGTTGATTTTTGTGCATGGTGTAAGGGAATGGTCTACTTTCATTCTTCTGCATGTGGCTGTCCAGTTTTCCCAACACCATTCATTGAAGAGACTCTCCTTTCTCCATCTATGCTCTTGGCTCCCTTGTCGAATATAAGCTGTCCATAAATGTGTGGGTTTATTTCTGGGCTCTCGTTTCTGTTCCATTGATCTGTGTGTCTGTTTTTGTGCCAGTACCATGCTGTTTTGGTTACTATGGCTTTGTAGTATATTTTAAAATCAGGGAGTGTGATACCTCCAGCTTTGTTCTTTTTTCTCGGGAATCCTTTGGCTATTTGGGCTCTTTTGTTGTTCCATATAAATTTTAGGATTCTTTATTCTATTTCTGTGAAAAATGTTGTTGGAACTTTGATAGAGATTGCGTTGAATCTATAGATTGCTTTAGGAAGTATGGACATTTTAATGATGTTAATTCTTCCAATCCCAGAGCACGGAATATCTTTCCATTTCTTTGTGACTTCTTCAATTTCTTTCAACAGTGTTTTATAGATTTTGGTGCGTACACCAAAATCTTTCACCTCTTTGGTTAAGTTTATTCCCAGATATTTTATTCTTTTGGTTGCAATTGTAAATGGGATTGTATTCTTAGTTTCTCTTTCTGCTACTTCGTTGTTAGTGTATAGAAATGCAACCGATTCTTGTACTTTGATTTTGTATCCTGCTACTTGACTGTATTCCTTTATTGTTTCTAAAAGTTTTTTAGTGGATTCTTTAGGGTTTTCTAGATATAAAATCATGTCGTCTGCAAAGAGTGACAGTTTCACTTCTTTTCCAATATGGAGCCCTTTTATTTCTTTTTCTTGCCTGATTGCTCTGGCTAGGACTTACAATACTATGTTAAATAAGAGTGGTGACAGTGGGCATCCTAGTCTGGTTCCTGTTCTTAGAGGGATAGCTTTCAGTTTTTCTCCGTTGTGAATATTTGCTATGGGTTTGTCATATATGGCCTTTATTATGTTGAGGTATTTTCCTTCTATACCCATTTTATTTAGAGCTTTTATCATAAATGGATTCTGTATCTTGTCAAATGCTTTCTCTGCATCTATTGAGATGATCATATGATTTTTATTCTTCATTTTGTTAATGTGGTGTATCACATTGATAGATTTGCAGATGTTGAACCATCCCTGCATCCCTGGAATGAAACCCACTTGATCATGATGTATGATCTTTTTAGTGTATTGTTTTATTTGATTTGCTAGTATTTTGTTGAGGATTTTTGCATCGATGTTCATCAGTGATATTGGCCTGTAATTTTCTTTTTTTCTGTTGTCTTTGTCTGGTTTTGGTATCAGGATAATGTTGGGTTCGTAGAATGAGTTAGGAAGCCTCCCCTCCTCTTCAATTTTTTGGAAGAGTTTGAGAAATATAGGTATTTAGTCATCTTTGGATGTTTGGTAGAATTCACCAGGGAAGCCATCTGGTCCTGTACTTTTATTTTTTGGGAGGTTTTTGATTGCTGTTTCGATCTCCTTACTGGTGATTGGTCTATTCAAATTTTCTACTTCTTGGTCCAGTTTTGGAAGGTTGTATGTTTCTAAGAATTTATCCATTTCTTCTAGATTATCCAATTTGGTGGTGTATAGCTTTTCGTACTATTCCCTTATCTTTTGTATTTCTGAGGTGTCCGTTGTAATCTCTCCTCTTTCATTTCTGATTTTATTTGAGCCTTCTCTCTTTTTTTCTTGGTGAGTCTAGCTAAGGGTTTGTCTATTTTGTTTATCTGTTCAAAGAACCAGTTCTTGGTTTCATTAATTTTTTCTGTTGTTTTTTTAGTCTCTATTTTGTTTATTTCTGTTCTGATTTTTATTATTTCCTTCCTTCTGCTGATTTTGGTATTTCTTTGTTGTTTTTTTTCCAGTACCTTTAGATGCACTTTTAGATTGTCTATTTGGGATTTTTCTTCTTTGTTGAGGTAGGCCTGAATTGCTATAAACTTCCCTCTTAGAACTGCTATTGCTGTATCCCACAGATTTTGGCATGTCATATCTTCATTTTCATTTGTCACCTGGAATTTTTTTATTTCTCCTTTGATTTCTTCATTGACCCAGTTGTTGTTCAGTAGCATTTTGTTTAATCTCCACGTTTTTGTGGCTTTTCTGGTTTTCTTCCTGGAGTTGATTTCTTGTTTCATACCTTTGTGGTCAGAAAAGATGCATGGTATTATTTCGATCTTCTTAAATTTATTGAGACTTGTTTTGTGGCCTAATATGTGATCAATTCTGGAGAATGTTCCATGTGCATTTGAAAAGAATGTGTATTCTGTGGTTTTGCATGGAATGTCCTATATATATCTACTAAATCCATCTGGCCTAATGTGTCCTTTAAGGCCAGTGTTTCCTTATTGATCTTCAGTTTGCATGGTCTATCCATTGGTGTAAGTGGAGTGTTAAAGTCCCCTACTGTTATTGTGTTACTATTTCTCCTCTTATGTCTGTTAATAATTACTTGATGTATTTTCGTGCTCCTATGTTGCATGCATAGATATTTACAAGTGTTATATTTTCTTGTTGGATTGTTCCCTTCATCATTACATAGTGCCCGTCTTTGTCTCTTGTTACAGTTTTTGTTTTAAAGTCTATTTTGTCTGAGATAAGTATTGCTACCCCGGTTTTCTTTTCTTTGCCACTTGCATGAAATATCTTTTTCCATCCTTTCACTTTCAGTTGGTGAGTGTCTTTAGGTCTGAATTGTGTCTCTTGTATGCAGCATATACATGGGTGTTGTTTTTTTATCCAATTGGCTACCCTATGGCATTTGATTGAAACATTTAGTCCATTGATGTTTAAAGTAGCTATTGATAAATATGTATTTATTGCCATTTTGTTGGTTTTTTTGGTATCTTTTAGTAGTTCTTCTCTGTTCCTTTCTTTTCCTCTTGCTCTCTTCCCTTGTGGTTTGATGGCTGTCTTTAGTAATAGGTTTGATTTCTTTTGTCTTACATTTTTGCCTACTTATTATAGTTTTCTGATTACCATGAGGATTCTATGTAATATTCTATGTATATAACAGTCTATATTGAGTTGATAGACTCGTTAGCTTGACCTTTTTCTAAAAGCTCTACTTTTTCACTCCCCTCCTCCCACATTTTATGTTTTTCAAATCATATGTAGTCTTTTGTTTAGAGTGTCTATCCATTACCTTCTTATCATTGAAATAGGTGATTTTAGTATATTTGTCTTTTAAGCTTCACAGGTAGTTGATCTGCTAGCTTAACTATATTTTTACCTTTACAAGTGATTTTATTGCCTATTTTTCTTTTGTTTTGTTGATAATTTTTTATAATATTTGTGGTCATTGCTTTCCCACTTAAATAATCCCGTCAGCATTTCTTGTAGAACTGGTTTCTTGGTGATAAACTCCTTTACTCTTTTTTTCCCCCCTAAGAATCCCCCCACATAGTTGTATATCTTAGTTGCAGGTCCGTCTAGTTGTGGGATGTGTGACGCTGCCTCAACGTGGCCTGACAAGCAGTGCCATGTCCGTGCCCAGGATCCAAACCCTGGGCCGCTGTAGCAGAGCGCGCAAACTTAACCACTGGGCCATGGAGCCAGCCCCTCCTTTACATTTTGCTTGTCTGGGAACCTCTTTATCTCTCCTTCCGTTCTGAATGACGACCTTGATGGATAGAATATTCTTGGCTGTAGGTTTTTTCCTTTTAGAACTTTAAGTATATCATGCCATTCTCTTGTCGCCTGTAGGGTCTCAGCTGAGAAGTCTGCTGATAGCCTTATGGGCTTCCCTTTGTATGTCACTTCTGGCCTTTCTCTCGCTGCTTTTAGGATTCTCTCTTTATCTTTAATTTTGGACATTTTAATTATAATATGTATTGGTGTGGGCCTCTTTGGACTTGACTTGTTTGGAGCTCTCTGTGCTTCCTGTACTTGGATGTCTGTTTCCTTCCTTAGGAAAATTTTCATCTATTATTTCTTCAAATAAATTTTCTGCCCCTTTGTCTCTTTCTTCTCCTCCTGGGACACTTATAATCCGACTGTTAGCATGCTTGATATTGTCCCAGAGTTCCCTTTGACTGTTCTCACTCTAATTCTTTTTTCTGTTCAGCTTGGGTGATTTCCTGTAGTCTTTCATCTAGCTTGCTGATCTGTTATTCTGCATCCTCTGCTCTGCTATTGAGTCCCTCTAATGAATTTTTCATTTCCAGTATTGTATTCTTCATTTCTGAGTGGTTCTTTGTTATATCTTCCACTTTTTTGCTGATGTGCTCACTGTGTTCATCCAGTGTTCTCGCAATATTTCTGACCATCCTTATGATATTTTCTTGAACTCTTTGTTGAGTAGGTCGCTTATTTCTGTTTCATTTAGTCCTTTTTCTGGTGTTTTGTCCTGTTCCCTTGCTTGGAAAGTATTCCTTTGTCTCCTCATTATGCCTCTTTCTCTGTGCTTATTTCTATGTATTAGGTGAGTCAGCTATGTCTCCTGATCTTGGAGAAGTAGCTTTATGTATGAGCTGCCTTATGATGCCCAGCAGTGTGCTTCCCTCTTGTCACCAGTCCAAATGATCCAGGAGTGACCCCTTTGTGGGCTACTTGTGTCCTTCTGCTGTGGCAGGGTTGCTCCCACTGCAGGTACCCAGGGAGTCTAGTCTTTCCTTCCCTGGCCAGCTGTTTGTAAATCTGGTTTGGGGAGCCTCAGCACCATCGGCTACTAAGTCTATCAGCACACTCCTAGTGCAGTTTTTCTCTTAATTGGGGTGTTACCCAGTGTAGCTGGTTGCTAGGCTCAGGGGCTTACAGTTGCAATAGGCCTCAGCCCTACAAGGCTGTTGTCAGTTCTCTTGAGTGCAGCTGAGTGGGGCTGGCCCTAGGCACTGGAACACTCAACTGTTTCAGGCTTTGGAAGGTGGGGCTGGTCCTTTTTATGGCTATTTGTGAAGCACAGGTCTTCTGCCACTAATAAGCCTCACCCCTCACAGGACCACACACACCATCAACACAGTCCTGGTCCGTGCACACTTCTCAATCCCCTGGAGTGTACCCCGATGCCCCACTGCAGAGGCCCCAACCTCTCCATCAATGTCCCCCACAGTTTACCTGGCCTTCACAGAGGCCCTGCCCCGCAGAGGCAGACACACTCACCTGCCTGTAGAGGATCAAGGCACCCAGTCAGTGCAGGCTGAAAAGTAGCCTGAGGGCTTGCTGTTAGGTGAGGCCGGTCCCTGCCCTGGCTGAACTGGATTAAGTCTGTCCTCTAGTGGGTGTGGCAGGCCCCTGGGCTAACAGGCCGAGGGAAGAACCTCAATGGTGCCCACCTGGATCTGTGTCAGCACACCTGGACCAGGTCAGAACAATGGCCCCCACCAGTGTCTCCATCTCCAGAGAGGTCCCTGCTTTCACCAAGATGTCCCCAGAGCCCACCAGGTGAGTCTTGTTTCACCAAACGGCTGTCAGCCTTCTCTCTGGTGATTTTAGGTTGCTGCAATGAGTGAGTTTGTGCATGGGCTCTTTAAGACCTGGGTCTTTTTGGGTTTTGGCTGATAGCTTTTCTAGGGGTATCCTCGCTGCAGTTAATAGCCAGCAAAGCCAGACAGTAAGACTCTTGTCTCAGTTGGGCTGCGTCTGAAGGATGCTTATAGCAGTATCGGCCCCTACTCCAGACCTTACTCCTCCAGGGAAGGCTGCGTACCTTAGGGTGGCTCCTACCTGGCCAGCTGAGAAGCTCTGCTGCTCCCACAGGTTGCTTTTTTCCTCTCCAGCAGGAATTTCTGCCTCTTCTGCCTTAGTTAGGACTGTCCCTTGTTGTGGAGGTTCTTTTTATCCAGTTTTCAGTTTTCTCTCTAGGGTATTTTTTCCAAAAATAGTTGTAACCTGGTTGTGTTCATGGGAGGAGATGTGTTCAGAGTCTGCTTACGCCGCCATCTTGATGAGATTCCCCCACATTTTATGTTTTTGATGTCATATATAACGTCTTATTTTTTGTGTGTGTATCCATTACCCTCCTAGCACTGAAACAGGGAATTTCAGTACTATTTTCTTTTGATCTTCAATATTATATTCATAGGTTGTTGATCTGCTACTTTTATTATATTTTTGCCTTTACCAGTGCTTTTATTATCTTTTTTTTTTTTTGATAATTTTCTAATTTCTATTGGTGGTCTTCTCTTTCCCACTTAAATAAGTCCCTTTAGCATTTCTTGAAAAACTGGTTTCATGGTGTTAAACTCCTTTAATATTGCTTGTCTGGGAAACTTTATCTCTCCTTACATTCTGAATGATAACCTTGCTGGGTAGAGTATTCTTGGCTGTAGGTTTTTTCCTTCCAGCACTTTAAATAAATGTTATCATGTCACTCCCTTCTATCCTGTAAGGTTTCTGCTGAGAAGTCAGCTGACAGCTTTATGGGGTTTCCTTTGTATGTCACTTGTTGCCTTTCTCTTGCAGCTTTTAGAATTCTTTCTTTCTCTTTAATTTTGGACATTTTAATTGTAACATGTCTTGGTGTGGGTCTCTTTGGGTTTATCTTGTTTGGTGCTCTCTGTGATTCCTGTACTTGGATGTCTGTTTCTTTCCTTAGGTTAGGAATGTTTTCAACTATTATTTCTTCAAATAGATTCTCTGCCCCTTTGTCTCTCTCTTCTCCTTCTGGAACACATATAATACAAATGTTAGTGTGCTTGACGTTGTCCTAGAGTTCCCTTAGACTGCTGCCATTCTTTAGAATTGTTTTTTCTTTTACCTGATTAACTTGGCTGATTTCCTCTAGTCTTTCATCCAGCTTTTTTATCCATTCTTCTGTATCATCTACTCTGCCGTTGAGTCCCTCTAGTGAATTTTTCATTTTCAGTATCGTACTCTTCATTTCTGATTGGCTCTTTTTTATATTTTCCAGTTCTTTGTTGACATTCTCACTGTGTTTATCCATTCTTCTCCCAAGATCAATGAGCATCCTTATACCTTTTTGCTTAAACTCTTTATCAGGTAGATTGTTTCTTTGTGTTTCATTTAGTTCTTTTTCTGGGGTTTTGTCCTGTACTCTTGCGTGCAACATATTCCTCTGCCTCCTCATTTTGCCTCTTTCTCTGTGCTTGTATATAGGTATCAGGTGGGTCAGCTACATCTCCTGATCTTGTAGAGGTGGCCTCATGTAGGAGACATCTTTGGAGACCCAGCAATGTGCTTCCCTCTCTTCACCAGTTCAAAATGTTCCAAGAGTCACCCTTGTGTGAACTACATGTGTCTTTCTGTTGTGGCAGAGTTCTTGCTGCAGATGCCCAGGGAGTCTCAGCTTTGCCCCTGGTCAGCTGGTTGTAGTGCTCTGCTGCATGAAGCTGCTATGGATCCTTCAGTCAGCTTATCGGGTTTGGGGAGCCCCAGAACAGTTGGCTGAAAAGTCAAAATAGCACATTCCTGTTGCAATTTTTCTGTTAAGTGGGTAGGTCCCCAGTGTGGCTGGTTGCTAGGCTCAGGGGCTTACAATTGCTGCAAGCCTCTGGCCTGCAAGGCTGTTGTCAGCTCCCTCAGGATTGCAGCTGAGTGGGTCTGGTCCCAGGCGTGGGAATACACAGTTGTTTCAGGCTTTGGAAGGAAGTGCCGATCCCCTATGTGGCTGCTTGACAAGCACAGGGCATCTGCCACTCATAAGCCCCACAGCCCACAGGTCCGCACCCACCATCACCACAGTCCTGGCCCCATGGACACTTCCCAACTCCTTGAAACAGACCCATTTGCCCCACTTCAGAGCCCCACACACACTCCACTAATGGCCCCCACTCTCCACCCACTCCTCATGCATGCCCTACCTAACATCAGTGGACCCACTTGAATACATGCAGAGGATCCAGGCACACGGTCTATGCAGGCTGAAAAGTTGCCCAAGAGCTTGCTGTTGGGTGGGGCCAGTCTCTTGGGTGGGCTGACTGCTCTGGCTGAGCAGGAGTTATTTTACATTCTAGTGGGCAGGGCAGACCCTGGGCTAACAGGCCAGAGGAAGAACTCCAATGCCTTCTGTCAGCATCTGTGTCAGCAGGCCTGCACTGGGTCAAAATAATGGTTGCTCCCAATGTCTCAGTCCTGGAGAAGTCTTGCATCTCACCAAGATGCACCCAGAGCCTATCTGGTGAGTCCTTTCACCAAAGGACCTTCCAGCTTTCTTTATGGTGATTTTAGATTGCTTTCCAAAACAGGTGAGTTTGAGTGTGGGCCTTTTAAGAGCTGGCTTTTTTTTCTGTTTCTGTCCTATAGCTTTTCTTGGGGTATTACCTGGTGTAGTTAATAGCCAGCAAACCCAAGTGTTATAACACTCATTTCAGTTGTATTGAGTCTGAAGGATGCTGTAGTGTGAATGTTCCCCTAGTCAGGTCCCCCACTCCTCCAGGGAAGGCTGCACACCTTAGGGCTGCTCCCACCCAGTGTGACGCTCTGCAGCTCATGAAATTGGCTTCTTTCTCTCCAGACAGGAATTTCTCCCTCTTTTCCCTCAATCAGAAATGTCTCATGCTGTGAGAGTTCCTTTTACCCAGTTTTTAGTTCTCTCTCAGAGGTAATTTTTTGAAAAATAGTCATTACTTTGTTGTGCTCATGAGAGGAGGTGAGTTCAGAGTCTGCTTACAACACTATCTTGACCACTCTTCTCAGGAACTCTCTTTCAATAAATGTAAGAGAGTGCCTGAGTGAAGGCCAAGAACCGCAAAGTTTGGAAAGGCAAATAGCAAGATGATCCTTAAGAGCTAGAAGGAAAGGTTTTTCCTACTGGTGTACTCTACTTGAATGGACGTTCTAGATATTGTCTCACAGCTAGAGTGAGAAGTGTTACATCTCTTCTAGAAATAAAACCTTCCACACCTACCCAGAAGCAGAGAACAGGAGGAGTATCCTTCCAATACATGTGAGAGAGAGCCGGAGTGAAGGCTGAGTAATGTGAAGTTTGACAAGGCAGTTATCAAGAGGACCCTCAAGAGCTAGAAGCCAGAGTTTTTCTCCACAGTGAATATTGCTTAATTGGGTCTTACAGATATTCAATCCCAGCGGTAGTGACAGGTTTAAAAGCTCTCACTGGAAGATGTCTACAGCTCCTGGCACACTCTGTTCAGCAATATTCTTCCTTCATCACTTCAGAGTGAGACCCTGTGTGTAAACTTGAATGTGAACGTATTAAAAGTCACTTATGAAGATGATCCTAAAGAGCTGTCAGCAGGAGACTTTCTTAACCCTGTACTCTCCCTGAATGGATGTTAAAGATTATCTGTCCTACGATGAATGAAAAGATTTAAAACTCTTCTAGGAAAAAACCCTTTAACACCTACTGGGAAACAGAGTTCAGGAGAAACATTCTTACAATACATGTAAGAGGGAGTCTCAGTGAAGGACGAGATCTGGAAAAATGAGAAGGCAATTATCAAGGTGATCCTCAAGATTTATAAGCAAAGTGATCTCCACAGTGAATATTCCTTGTGTGAATGTTGTAGATATTACCTCCCAGCTAGAGGGAAGTGTTTTACATCTCTTTTTTAAACAAAAAGTTTAACACCTACCAGGAAGCAGAGTGCAGGAGGAAACTTCTTACAATACATGTGAAGAGAGCCTGAGTGAATGCTGAGGACTGCAAAGTTTGAAAAGGCAAATATCAAGGTGACCCTCAAGAGCAGGAAGCAAGAGTTTTTCTCATGGTGAATATCCCCTGAATGGATGTTATAGGTATTCTCTGCCAGCTAGAGGGAAAATTTTCAATCTCTTCCAGAGACAAAACCTTTAACACCTATCAGGAAGCAGAGGTCAGGAGAATCATTCTTAAGTACATGTGAGAGAGAGACTGAGTGAAAGCTCAGAATTTCAAAACATGAAAGGGCAGTTATCAAGGTGATCCTTAAGGGGCAGAAGCAAGAATTTTTCCCAACACTGTAATCTATTTGAATGGATGTTATAGAAATTCTCTCCCAGCTGTAGAAATGTTTAAAGCTCTCCAAGCAAAATGTCACTCCCTGCTCTTGGCAAGCTAACCTCAGGAATCATTTTCCTTCACCACATGTGGCTAGAGAGCCTTTGTGTAGACTGAATTGCAATGTACTAAAAGCCACTTATCAAGACGATCCAAAAGAGCTACAAGCAGGACCTTTTCCACACTGCATACCCTTTTTGAATGACGTTACAGATCATCTGTCCTCACTGTTGTGAAGACTTTTAAGTCTCTCCATGGAAGAAACCCCTTCACAGATACAGGCAGCTGCGTTCAGCAGGAACATGCTTTCATGAAATGGAAGAGATAATCTGAGTGAAGGCTCAGAAGTACAATATGTGAGAAGGCACTTAGAAGGACTATCCTAACCAGCTACAAGCCAGAGATTTTCTGCTCAGTGTACTTTCCTTCAATGGATGCTATACATATCCTCCCCAAGCTGTAATAAAATGTTAAAAATCTCCCCTAGGAAAATGTCACGTCCAGCTCCTGACAGGGTGAGCTCAGCAAGAGTTTCCCTTCGTCACATGAGAGTGAGAGACTTTGCGTAGCCTGAAGGGCATGTATGAAAAGTGAATTGTGAAGATGTTACTGAAGAGCCACAAGCTGGAGATTTTCTACACAGTGTAACCACATTGAACGAAAGTTACATATAATCTGGCCCAGTAGAAGTGAAAACTTTTCAATCTCTCCTTTGAAGTAGCCCCTTCACAGCTGTGGGCATCTGAGTTCAGCAGGGACATGCTTCCATGACATGGGGGAGAGCTTGAGGGAAGGCAGTGAACCTCAATGTGTGCAAAAGCACTTACCAGGATGATCCTGAAGTGCTAGAAACCAAAGCTTCTCTGCACAGTGGATGGTCTAGATATTCTCTCAGCTGTAGTGAAAAGATTAAAATTTCTCCCAGGACAGTGTCACTTCCAGCTCCTGGCAAGCTGAATTCAGCAATAGTTTTACTTTATCACCCACAAGTGAGAGCTGGTGTGTCAAATGAAGTGCATTGTATTAAAAGTCATTAAACAAGACTGTCCTAAAGAGCTACGAGGAGGAGTTTTTCTATACCCTGTGCCCTCATTGAACAAAAGTTATAGATAACCTGCCCTAGTCATAGTGAAATATTTTAAGTATCTCCTTGGAAGAAGCACCTTCACAGCTATGGAGAGTGGAGTTCAGCAGGAAAGTGCTTTCATGACACTGCTGAGAGAGGCTGAGTGAAGTTGGTGAACTGTAATGTGTGAAATGTCACCTACCAAGAGGCTCCTAAACAGCTACCAGCGAGCTATTTTCTGCACAGTGTACATTCCTTGAATGTATGCTATAGATATTCTCTCCCAGCTGTAGTGAAATGATGAAGAGCTCTGTTAGGAAAGTGTCACTTCCACCTCCTGGCAAGCAGTGCTCACCTGTAATTTTACTTCATCAAATGTGCATGAGAGCCTCTGTGTAGACTGAACTGCAGTGTATTAGAAGTCACTTATCAAGAAGATACTAAAGAGGTAAAAGCAGGAGATTTTCTCCACTGTGAAACCTCATTGAATATATGTTACAGATAATCTGTCACAAGTGTAGTGAAAATCTATAAATCTCTCCTTGGGAGAAGTCCCTTCACAGCTACAGACAACTGAGTTCAGCAGGAACATGCCTTCATGATAACGGGGAGCGAGCCTGAGTGAAGGCTGTGAGCTGCAGCCTCTGAAAAGGCACTTACCAGGATGAAAAAGCCTTTCCTTGAATGTGTGAGCTAGAGATGCTCTCCCAGCTTCCATGAAATGTTTAAAAGCTCCCCTGGGAAAAAGTCAATTTCACCTCTTGGCATGGTGAGGTCAGCAGCAGTTTTCCTTCATGACATGCGCTTGACAGTCAGTGTCTTGAGTTCTTGGCATAGAATTAAAGGGGAGGGACTGGCTCCGTGGCTGAGTGGTTAAGTTCGCATGCTCCACTGCGGCGGCCCAGGGTTCAGATCCTGGGCACGGACATGGCACCGCTCGTCAGGCCACGTTGAGGCGGTGTCCCACATCCCACAGCTAGAAGGACCTGCAACCAGCATATACAACTATGTACGGCTGGGTGGGGTTTGGGAAATAAAGCAGAAAAAAAAAAGATTGGCAACAGTTGTTAGCCCAGGTGCCAATCCTTAAAAACAAAGGAAGATTGGCAACAGTTGTTAGCCCAGATGCCAATCTTTAAAAAAAAAAGAATTAAAAGTGACTTAAAAACTATATTAAAGAGGCACAAGCAGTTCTAAACCGTGTACCCACACTGTCCAAAAGTAACAGCTAGTCTGTCCCAGAGAGAAATGTTTTCAATCTCTCCTTGGAAGAAATCTCTTCACAACTACGGGCATCTGAGTTCAGCAGGGACAGTCTTCCCTGACAAGGGAGGCAGAGCCTGAGTGTAGGCCGTGAACTGCAATGTGTGAGGCCCTTACCTAGATGATCTGAAACAGCTGGAAGCCAGGGGTTTTTGGCATAGTGCACTTCCTTACACAGTGAAACAGAATAAAGGAAACCTCATTTTAAATGAGATTGGGAGGCAAGAAGGGGGAGCCTTCAGGCACTATAACTTGATATCAATTACAGAATCATCAATTACAGACCCCAACAGAAAAAATGCCCATTACATTCCCAACAAGAAATTGACTAGCTGAGCAACTCAGCTAATGAGAAATCATCACCACCCTGAACTCTCACTTTCTTCCAATGGACTTTTGCTCAAAACAACCCCTCCTAACTTCTTTTTCTCTGTAAAATAACATTCCTCTCCTTTGTGTGCTGGACTTGCTTATGGCTTTTGCTATAGTTTGCTTGTCCTGAATTGTGATTCCTCTGCTATTCTTGAATAAACCCCTTTTGCTGGTAAAAATAACTGGCTGTTTTATTTATCTAGGTCAACAGTTACATAAAATGGAATGTTATCCCGTCTTAAAAAAAGAAAATTCTGGGGCTGGCCCCGTGGCCGAGTGGTTAAGTTCGCATGCTCCGCTGCAAGCGGCCCAGTGTTTCGTTGGTTCGAATCCTGGGCGCGGACATGGCACTGCTCATCAAACCACGCTGAGGCAGCATCCCACATGCCACAAATAGAAGGACCCACAACGAAGAATATACAACTATGTACCGGGGGGGCTTTGGGGAGAAAAAGGAAAAAATAAAATCTTTAAAAAAAAAAAAAAGAAAAAGAAAATTCTGATATGTGTTAAAACATGGATGAACCTTGAAGACATTATATTAAGTGAAAGAAGGCAAACACAAAAGGACAAATACTCCACTAATATGAGTGACTTAGAATAGTCAAATTCATAGAGACAGAGAGTGGAACAGTGGTTACCAGAGGCTGGGGGAAGGAGGGAATGGGGAGTTAGTGTTTAATTGATACAGAGTTTCAGTTTGAATGATGAAAGTTCTGGAGATGGATGGTGGTGATGGTTGCACAACAAGGTAAATGTATTTAATGCCACTTAACTGTACTTTACTTTAAAACGGTAAATTTTATGTTATGTATATTTACCACACACACAAAATACCTGTCTCTTAGCTTCCGTAGACCAGAATTGCTCCCAAGACCCAGAGCCAATTCTCAAATATATTTCTGGATTCACACTTTCTCATCATTTATGGCTTCTCTGGGATTTTCTTTGCTTGTCCCATCAGAGTAGTAGATTTAACTTTTTTCTGTATCCATCATTTAGGAAAATCTTTATTGGAAGGATATCAGAGGAAATCTAGTCCCTCTTACTG
Source organism: Equus quagga (assembly GCF_021613505.1). Taxonomy (NCBI): domain Eukaryota; kingdom Metazoa; phylum Chordata; class Mammalia; order Perissodactyla; family Equidae; genus Equus; species Equus quagga. The sequence goes on from NC_060278.1 coordinate 63,043,175, forward strand.
CCAGAAACAAAAGTCCCTTTGCATGAGTTTAAAAGGGAGGTAAGGGGCTGGCCCTGTGGCCGAGTGGTTAAGTTTGCGTACTCCACTTCGGCGGCCCAGGGTTTTGCTGGTTTGGATCCTGGGCGCGGACATGGCATCGCTCATCAGGCCACGTTGAGGTGGCATCCCACATGCCACAACTAGAAGGACCTGCAACTAAGATATACAACTATGTATTGGGATTTGGGGAGAAAAAGCAAAAAAAAAAAAAAAGTGGAGCGTGCAAACTTAACATCTCGGCCATGGGGCTGGCCTCAGATGATAGCTTTTTAAAAAAATAATAGAATTTTTTGGGAGCAGGTTTAGGTATAAAGAAAAATTGAGCAGAAAACACAAAGAGTTTCAACATACCCCATTGTCCTCCTCCCATTTCCCTTGTTATTAATGTCTTGCATTATTGTGGTACATTTGTCACAGTTGATAAGCCAGTAATGACACATTATTTGTAACTAAAGTCCATAATATACATTAGGGTTCACTCTTTGTGTTGTACATTCCATGGGTTTGGACAAATATATAATGACATGTGCCCTCCATTACAGTATCATACAGAATAGTTTCACTGCCCTAAAGATCCCCTGCACTCCACCTCTTCACCCCTCTGTCCATGAGAACCTAACTGATCTTTTTATTGTCTCCATAGTTTTGCCTTTTCCAGAATGTCATAGTTGGAATCCTACGGTATGTAGCTTTCTCAGATTGGCTTCTTTCACTTAGCAACATGCATTTAAGGTTCATCCATGTCTTTTTGTGGTTTGATAGTTCACTTCATTTTAGCACTGAATAATACTCCATTATGTGGTATGGCTATACCACAATTTGTTTATCCATTTATGTACTGAAAGACATCTTGGTTTTTCCCTAAGTTTTGGTGATTATGAATAAAGCTGCTTTAAACACCGATGTGCAGGTTTTTGTGTGGACAAAAGTCTTCAACTCCTTTTGGTAAATACCAAGGAGCACGATTGCTGGATCATATGATAAGAGTATGTTGAGTTTTATAAGAACTGTGAACTGTCTTGTAAAGTGGCTGTACCATTCTGCATTCACACCAGCAGTGAGTGAGAGTTCCTGTTGTTCCACATCCTCACCAGCATTTGGTGTTGTCAGTGTTTTGGATTTTTGCTATTCTAATAGATGTATACCAGTATCTCATTGTTAGACTTTTCAATTCCCTATTGGTGTATGATGTTGAGCCATCTGTTCATATGCTTATCTGCCATCTGTATATCTTCTTTGGTGAAATACATGTTCAGATTTGGGGGCTATTTTTTAATCAGGTTGTTTGTTTTCTTGTTGAGTTTTAAGAGTTCTTTGTATATTTTGGACATAAGTCCCCTTTTCATGTTTGTTATCTAAGCAATCACTACTAGTACAGAGGAAAGCTATTGACTTACATATCATGTTATATTAGGCCTCACTTTTAACATGCTTATTAGTAACAATACTTTGTCAAGTGAATTTTCTCAGATTTTTATGTAGATAATCAAATTACCTTTAAAAAGGCAGCATTGTCTCTTTACAATAATTATGCCTCATTTATTTTTCTAATTTATTGCCCTGGCTATTTATGTTGGGACTATATTGAATAAAAATGGTGCCATTTTTTATTCTTCACATTTCTGGATGTAAAGCTCATACATTACATCATTCAAAAAAATGTGGGCGATGGCCCGGTCACTGAGTGGTTAAGTTTGCATGCTCCACTTTGGTGGCCCAGGGTTTCACTGGTTTGGATCCTAGGCATGGACTTAGCACCACTCATCAAGCCATGCTGAGGCAGTGTCTTACAACTAGAATGTACAACTATGTACTGGGGGACTTTGGGGAGAAGAAGAAACAAACAAAAAAAAGAAGATTGGCAACAGATGTTAGCTCAGGTACCAATCTTTAAGAAAAAAGAAATATGTATTGAGCACCTACAATGTGCCTGATAATGTTCTGGGAGTTTGAAATATGAGGAATATTCAAGTAAGAAAAGGGTGGATAGGAAGCCTTAGAAACATACAGGAGCTAGAGCCAGAGGGCTGTGGAGGCCCCCTTACTGGATTTATTCTACAAGAATGTGGAAAATATTGGATGGTTTTGACAAGGAGTTTCATGTACAATTAGCATTTTATAAAAGTCCCTATGACTACTGTAAAGGAAGAATGATAGCTGGGGTGCTAATTAACCAGCTGCTGCATGGTCTAGATGAGATGTTATGGAGGTTTGGCCTGGGAGGGTAGCAGTGGAGGTGATGGGAAGTGGTACACTTCGTGATACATTTCAAATGAAAAGCTGATGGGGTTTGCTGGTAATCAGATGTTGGATGAGGAATCAATGATGATTCCTAGTTTTTGACAGTATAACAGCACGACTAGACATGCATATGTAGCGGGAACATTGAGTGCTAACAGTTCGGGGCATTAGCAGGTATTCACTTTGGGGCGTGTGAAGTTGGAGTCACCTGATGCACATCCGTGCGGAGGTGGCAGAAGCCAACAGACAGAAAGATTTCAGGGCCTGGCATTTAGAGTGGACCAGAGGACTAGACATAGAATAGGTGATACAGAAAGCCTGTGGCCTGGATGAAATCACCAAGGGGGGATAGAGAGAGAAACAGAGGCATACGACAGCTAGGGTTGAGGTTGTCCTTGACACAGAGAAAGAGACAAGTGAGCTAGAGTGAAGCAGGGAAAGGGTGACATTCTTGAGAAGGGAAACTCTAATGTCAGGGAAAGAGAATAATAATATTTTACTATAAAGGATGATATGTCTTCTCGAAATCTGGTAAGATATCTTCTATCAATTTCTAGAAATTTCCTCTTACTACCAGTTTGCTAACTTTATCTTTTGTATAAGTAATTGATATGAACTTTTTCATTAATCTATTCATGTGACTTTATGTTGACAGATTTATTAATGCTGACACCTTGTGGAGTAACATCTACTTCATGGAATTATCAATTCAATTTATTGACGTTTTAGATCATGTGGATGTGTTTATAAGTGAAATTGCTTGGTGGAGTTCTGTTATTTTCTCCTTTTTGTTGTTCATAATTTCCCAACTGTTGTTAATTAAGTATTTCACTACAGCTAACCAGATTCCTTTTCATTGATTGAATTTTTGTTTTCTATTTTAATCAACTTCTCTTTTTATCATTGTAAAGTTATTCTACCTTTTAAAAGTTTTTAAAACTATTTTATTTATTTAAGCTATTTTATAGTTTAAAATTTTTTTAAATAATTCATCCTACCTTTTGTTTTTGTTCCCATTTTTGTTTACCCAGTTTCTAGAGTTGAAATTAGTTTATTAAAATTTCAAATTTCTTATTATTCTCAAAAATCATCTGAAACTATAAATTTTCCTCTCATATCACCTTCTCTTGTATTGTAAATGTGTTCATATGGTGTGCTCTCAATTCTAGATAATTTACCATTTACATGTGAATTTCCTTTTTAATCAGAAACATGTCATTTCCAGGTCTACAATGATTTTTCCATTTCTCTTATTATCTGTCAACTTAAAAAGCAAATTCACTTGTTATTTTACCCTCAAAATCAATTTACTCAATAATAGCGAAAAGAATTGCAATTTGGGATGTGCATGCTTTGGCAAACCATAGGCAAATCTGGAAAACAAAGGAAGGGAACTTGCTTTTATAGAGAAAAAGGGGGTGGGAGTGGGGTTTCTGAACAGAAGTCCATTGGGGGAAAGTAACAGTTCTGGGCAGCACCAGCTTCTCATTGGCTGGACTGTGACATTTCTTATTGGTTGGGCTGTTGCTGGGTGGGGACAGAAGTCTTCCTTAGTAGTAGAGTAGTTTTACTTCCTGTCAGAGATGCAGGCATCTGTCTCTTCCTGTTTGGAGCAGTTGAAGATGTATGAGAGCTCCCTCTTCAGGCCTTCCTGACTCCAGTTTAGTTAAGGTTTCCTTTATTAATTCCCGCATTTGCCGTTTTGATCAAGATCTTTCTCCAAAAGCATCACTCATCAACAGTTGCATTCTCTGCATGCAGTGGTTTTGTCCCTCTGTGCTAGGAAGAACCTTTCCTGGTTGTCGTGTCCCATGTTGGAGGTAAAGTGCATAGTTATTGGAAACTAGGCCACATTTGAGTAACAAGGAAGGTCAGGAGGGGGAACTCTGAGGCATTTCTCATCTAAAGTCTGTATTTCTCCAAGGTCACAGGCATTGGAGTTCATCTCAGAGGGCTGAGATAACATCACCTTATCAGGCATGTCATTTTTAGAGGTTAGACAGGCAATGGGTACAGAACTTCACAACAGGTATACAGAGCAAGATGAAGAGCAATACTATAAGCCTAGTTTTCAGGATGGTTCTAAACCAGGAGCCAAGACCTGAAGGCAGCCAGCTGAACAAATCAAAAGACAATGGATTAAGTGAAATTCATTGTAGCCGATGTGTTTGCTCTCTAATGTTATGTAATAGGGTTTCTACTTCTCCAGAGGCATTTATCCAAGTGCAACAGGAGGTGTTCACCACGGCACAGACAACTCCTTGCTCAGAAAGTAGATAATCAAGTGCTATATGATTATCCAAAACTACCTTGGCCAATGAGTTAAGCAACCTTTGCTGAGCTGAAATTGCTTTGGCTGTGGCATCAGCCAGTTCTACTAGTATCAGGGAGAGATTCCTGGTCACTTTTTCTTTGGCACTCACTCTGTTCCATGGGAAGAAAGTTCTGCCCACAGAGGCAAACCCAGTCATGTAGACCTCCTGGAAGTTCTCATTTAAAGGAACTATGGAGATTGAATGGGAGAGACCAATGAGAGACCTCTGATTCATTCTGCAGAGAGAACAGGACAGTCAATATGGCAAGGGCACACTGTCCTTGTATTCTCCAGCTGTCAAAGCAATGAGTTATCTAAGCATAAAGGCCATTACTGAAACCTCCACAGATGACATAAACCAGGGAGTGTACATAAGGTCATGGCATAAGTGATATCATCTACAGACTCATTCACCAACATAGAGGAATTAGCATTATATAACCAAGGCTCAGATAGTATGTTGTTAGATACTGAAAGGTTGCTTAAATACATGGGCATGTTAAGAAATATGCAAATGATCCAACTTACATTGATGGTCCTGCAAAATTTTTCATAAAAATATTCAAAACATCTTGTTTTCTCCTCCCAAGGCTGGATTAAAGTAAGGGGCACATTTAGGCGAGCACAGCACCCTGACTTGGAAAAATGGACCAGCAGAGCAATTTAGACAAACAGCAGCATCTGGAATCTCAGTTAAAATACTTATAGGGTGAACTAGGGGGTCATTACTGTCTTGGACAGATAGAGGTTTTGGATGGTAAATCCAGCGATCAGAGAAGTTTCCCTCTTTTGAAAGCGATTGGGAAATGTGAACAAGGGCATTGTTCTTCCAGGAAACAGAGGGAGAAAATAAATAAGAAACAACAGTGGCATGAGGGTATACAGGTCTGGTCTGGCCATCTTGGGAAAGCTGTCTGCCTCAGATGTCAGGTGGAGCCTTCTTCAGCAGTGAGATGTCTACCCAAGTCTTGAGTCCCTGAAGTTTGGATGCCATCTGGTAGTGAGGATGGCCTGGTATAGTCCCTCCTAAGAGTCTCAAGGGCATTAAAATTGGGAACATCACTTTGGAGTATTATATCCAGACATTTAAGGAAACTAGAAGAATTTAGGATCCAATTTAGCTTACAGGTAGAACAAAACCTTAAAGACAATTAATAGGACTAGAATTTACTATCTACGCAGGTGAAAACATAATTTCTTCCTCCACAATTAGCCTGGCTTTTGTTAAGCAGAGTAAAACTAATTTACTTGTATTAAACTTGGCCTGATTATTTATATAAATGCAACAAGGATAATGATTGATAATGTAAGCTCTTTTTAAAGATTTCTTTGCTGTAACTTTGTAAGCAAGGTACTATGCTAGATTTTCAAGCAGTTTCTTAAAGCTGTCAGTCAGGTCTGAGTCTATGTACATCTTTCTTGAATATAACATTCTAGTCAAAACTTTGGCAATGTAACCAACATTTCCAATTGTGTTTTGTTACAAGGAGAACAGATCTTCGCTGAACCCATGCAAATACGTATATCGTCACAAAAAGAATACTTAAAAGTTCATGAATTCTGGAGGAATCAGGCAAAGAGGAAAAAGATAAATGTTTCAACCTTGTTGAAAAGATACACTTTACCAAAACGCTGTAGGTTATAGATAGCTTAAAGTAGAGGAGAAAAAGGGGTCCTTTACATCTGGAAAACAAAACGTCAAAGCAATCAGTCTTCAGTCGAGTCCCAGAAATTCCCACCCAGTTCAGAGTTATGATCTTACAGTTATCAAAACCTGTGTTCCAGGGTACTTGTCAGTCTTTTTCATGAATATCTTTGAAAATGGAACATATTTGTAAAAGCATCAGAGTAAAACAATAACTGACTGTAACTGACAAAAGACTTTTTAAAAAGGCAATGGGTAAATACAATTGACAAGAAAATTTGGGTATTTTTGTGACACACATTTTAGACAGTAACTAGAATTACAGTTAATAACATTATATTAGGGCATATCAGATTTTTAGGAATTATATACAATTTCTACAACACTTTAGTAACATTCACCCATACGGTAAACCTAAAAAGACTTATTGTTTATTTGATCATGTTTCTCATGTAATTTGACATACCAAATAAACCTAATTAGTGTAGTGTCTCTTTTTATAAGGAGAGGGAATAAATCTTTTGAGATGTCCCAGGTGCCACTTGGAAAATCCCAGTTACATACAGGCTGAAAAAAAGTTCATTTAGAATTTGAATATTTTGGGAAGCTTGTCAAAATATCAAAAGGTTTAGACACTTGACCAAATAGGATCACAGATCAGTAGAAAATAATAAGTACCTATTTGACCAAAGTAACAACAACAGGTTTCAAAGGCAAATACAAAAGGTCACATGGCTGTAAGCAAAACTCAACTCCAACACTAAGAAGACTCAAGTTTTCCTAAGAAATTAGAGACGTAATTTAAAAAAGCACAAGAAATCATTTTGGTAAAACATAAAATCTGTTTTCTAGGCATATTACTTAAAGGCAAAGAAGCTTTCCAAATCTGTTACCAAGAGCAGACCAAATAGCCCAAGAAAACCTTGTCCTTTCCATAGAAAAGAAGGCCAAGTTTTAATTTTGCATCATCTTATTTTAGTATTAAAACTCATTTTAAGAAATTCATTTTAATCTTAGCCAGCTTGGCCACACATTAAAATTCTTTTCTCAATATTCTTTTCCACAAACCTACAGCTTTCCCTTTACATTTAGATTTTGTACTGTGTTTTCCTCTATCCCATTCCAAAATGACCAGCTTCTAAGATAAAATTACTTTCTTTTCCCTCAATAAAATGCATTTCCAATCCTTATACTTTGTTTTACTGAAAACACATCCTACTTCCCTTGCATACAGGGATGTTTCCCTTTTTATTTCTTGTAGCTTTAGTTACATATATTGGCATTCTTAACCCTTAGAATCCACAATTCCTGGTAAAAATTAAGAAGTAAGCAATTGTGAAGTATATTAGCATTTTATGGCTTGGCAAACTTAAAATACCTCTTATAAATTTCTAGAAACATTGCCATGTTTCATAGAAAATTTCTCAGCATGGCATAAAATATGTTCATTAATAGACTCAAATATCTTTAGTTTTCTGCAATAGGAAGCCAAATTAGATATCTTCAGTAATTAATGTTTTAGTATTTTATCTTGTTTGAAAAATGATTTAGGGATTCACTGACTATCCATTATTTAGTTTAACTTAGTATAAACTTTGATCTCGTTTACATTTGTTTTAATTATTTGCTTTTAGTAATCATGCTTGGTGTAGATGTTAAATAGCCAACTGTCACCTTGTTACTTTCTAGCTGACAAATTTTGTAGCAGAGACAGCATTAGCCTGCATGACTCGTGAACCCAGGCAGAGAGAAAAGTTGCACATTTGTGTCACATCCAGCTAACAATTCTGGAGATATGCCTGTTTTTTATTTATACCAACAACCTTCAGCTAGCTTTTATTTATTAAAGATTAATCCTAGAACACATAAACTTGAAAAGCATTTGAGTTAGTTTCTATTATATTTCTGAGATTTAGGAATACTTAATTTATAAGCAGTTAATTTCAAGCCAATTAAATAGAGCTTTTTACAAGTCAATTCTAGTAATACCATTTGGAGGTAGAAAAATATCACATCTCTATATCATACATACATAGACACATAGACATAAACGGAGATCTCATAGCTTTCGTTTAAAAACTTTTAGATATGTCTCAAAAGAATAGTTGGATCCAAGTTGTATTTCTGGCAGATGGACTAAGGTAAAGTTAGTCGATCAGAGATGGCTGAAGTCTCATACTGAAAGTTTTTATTTGTATCCTTTTAGAGCTGCTTTTGGAGTCATTTTGTCTATTATCAAAAGTCTAGGGTAGTTGCTATTTAAACTTTTTCTTGTAGTTTTTATTTGCTCCAGTTAACTTAGAAATAGTAATAAGGAGTTAAACATTTGAATCCTCAGAGGTCTGATTTTAAAGGGGCAGGTTTTTGCAAAGAGGAAGGTGGCATCTGGGGTGGAGCCTGAGACAAAGGAGTCTGGGAAGACAACAAGATGGCACCTGAAACAGAAAGGGGGAAGGGAGCAGGAGGCTTCAGAAGCCATTTTGTTCTCCCTCAGTTTTTTAGTTGTTAATTTAGATAAGACATCTAGTAGTGAGGCAATTTTAGAGCTTTGTGGGTATCCAGAAGCCTTCAGGTACCAAGGAAAATTGACTTCCCATTTATTTTGCTTAATTTTAGAACCATGGTCTTCCAGTTTGATTTTAAGAAAAGCTGGTTTGGGGAGATTGAATGTCCTCCATAATGGCTATTGCAATTCTGAACTGCTTTTGGTCAGTTTGTCCCACTTAGTTAAAAATGTGCATGTAGAGGCCCCTAGTTCTTAAACAAACCCAGCTGGAATCCCTGAAGGAGGGTTTCCCTCAGAACATTTAGATGACTGGGATCCCATTTCCGAAATGTCCTCTGAAAACCCAAGAAAGTTGCTGGAGTCCTAGCCCTGATCCCTGAAGGAATCTAAAAACAGGAGTTGCTGTATGCCCAGCCCTGATTTCAAAAGGAATCTGAAAACCAAGGAAACCTCCAGGAAGTCAGCCAACTTTGAGGAGTCCTGTGAGTCCTTCTAGGGAGTGAATGTGAATGAATGTGATCTGGAGGACCCCACCCTTGGGCCCAAAACACTGAAGTTCATGCCAAATCCTGGATATGAGTGATGTTAGCAACTCTGCCCCAAGCTGGAAACCACACGATGTCCTTCAGAGAGCAAATGGCTAAAGAAATGGTTGGGGGTTAGTGGAACGGTGGGTGGAAATGGAGAGAAGTGTTGGGAGACTCAGAGGATGAATGGGCAGGACTGGGCAATGGATTGTGTGTGATGTGGGGAGATCCAGGATGAGGACACGCTTCCGGAGTTTGGAAGGAGCAGGGTCACTAGGTGAACAGTGGCACAGTCCACTCGGGGGGAAGCCTGGGGCACGGCCCAGGTGAGGCTGACCAAACTTTTAGTGTCATATCGTTCTTGGGCTGTAATGTCCAGACAGCATCCAAGTCAGTAGATCAACCAGGCACTTGTATGTGTGATTCTGGGTGGAGATAAATCTGGGATTTATAAGCACTGAGATAATAATAAATGCCTTAGGAATGGATTGGATCACTCAGAGGTTATTTAAAACAATGAAAGCATACAGATAAAAGAATAGGGCCCAGAGTTGAGCTATGATGCACTTCAATTGTTAAAACCCAGGCAGAAGAGCCTCTCATTAGGTCCAGGGTCACCCAGCAGGCAGGGGAAAGACACATACAACACACACACACTCGCACACACTCCCTGATGGCCAGTTGGTCCTCCTGCTGGGGCCCAGCAGTGGTGGTAGCAAAAAACATTCCGGGAGACCATTGCTGCCACTTCTTTGTCCCCTAAGCTGACAACCCCAGCTGATTCAAGTTCTGGTTGTATGGTTGTTTGTTTGTTTATTTGTTTGATGTTACTGCAAAGTGAGAGCTTGGAGCTTCCTAATCTGCATTTTATTCTACTATACTCCTTCTTCAGAACATACAGTCATAATTAAGAAAACAATATTATGCATATATTGCATTTGGTTTTGAAACTTAAGCCAAGGTTAGTAAGAGAGGAAACTAAGTTGTCTTTGTTAAGGGAATTTTATCCTTTTTTTGATACAATCAAAGTGTTCAAATACAGTCTATAAAAACTTTAATATGTTCAAGATTGAGGAACATAAAAAGAAGTGGTTCCTCATTTCTCTCTCTGGTCCTATCCACTTCCCCTCACCCCCCCTCCCCCTCCGGGCTGCAGAGCCTCCACTCCAGCTCTTGTGACCCTGGACTCATCTGATGAAACACCTACCTCCTCACTGGTCTAGAAACTCCTGCCCTCACTCATCTCTATTGCCTGTGTTCACACATATCTAAGGCCATTGCAGCTACTAACATGGTAAATGAGGGAATTATTTCTCCACTGAGCTCAAGGGCTGGATGAGAAGAAAAACTCTCCCATCTCTTCTGTGAAGACACAGCCTCAATGGAGACTAGAACAAGTGAGTGTGAATGCTGGGAAGATTATTTCCACACCCATCCCTCACCTGCTGCACGCCTAACAGGGTGGTGAACATAATGGACACCAATATTTCCCAGGGTGTTTAGAGGATCCAGGCCCGAAGGAGAAACCCGACCACTTGGCAAAAGAGGGATCAATCCAGGAGTGAGAGCAAGTCCCTTCTCACCTGCTGTGTCATTGTCAGGAGCTCAGCTGCCACCCGTCCTCCTCTGTGTCTCATCCAGGAACAGTCTGAAAACTAAGCAGATAAAGCTGATGAAAGAGAAGGAAGTCATGAGAATCCAGTCTTTAAAACAAGAGACCAGATAGATAGAGAGTATTGCTGGATACACAAGGCACTAACCCCCGAATATTCACCTGGGAGTGGCCCCCACCCAGACCAACCCACAGGAATGCCCCATGATCTAAGACCAGCAGGGAGCCCTCTCCCCTCCCAGGATCAAAAGTAAGGCTTCAGTGACTTTGCACATAGGAAGATAGCAATATCCCCACTTTACAGATAACAAAATGAGCATCAGGGGGTGTTATGGGCTGGACTGTGTCCTCCCAAGTCATATGTTGAAGTCCCAAGCCCCACTGTGTCTGTATTTACAGACAGGGTCTTTAAAGAGCTAATGAATGTTAAATGAGGTCCTCTGGGTGGGGCCCTAGCCATAGGACTGGTGTCCTTATAAGAAGAGGAAGACACACAGAGGAAAGACCATGTGAGGACGTGGTGAGAAGACAGCTCTGCAAGCCAAGGAGAGAGGTCTCTGGGGAAACCAACCCTGCTGACACCTTGATCAACTTTCAGCCTCCAGAATTGCGAGAAAATACATTTCCATTATTTAAGCCCAGTTTGCAATGTTTGGTTAAGGCAGCCCTCACCGAATAATAATAGGGTTTTAGACTTTAATTAGACTTCCTGTTCAGAGTTATTAATTTTTAATTCCTGGGATTAAAACCATATCCTAGGAAACCCTCACAATTGTCACATGGGGATTCTTGTCTCCACAGCAGGGACGCCACTCTGGAACTTATGGGTTAATAGTTCTTGGCTAGGTGCACAGGATTCCTTCTCCAACACCCACCGCAGCCCTTTAGGGGCCCCACCCTCCCTGCTGTGCCCTGCCACCACCCTCAGATGCACCTTCCTTCAGTCCCCTTGGCTCCCCCACATGTGGGATTCAGGCAACATCAGAGATTCAGCCCTAGCTCTGCTCACCATGGCCTTGGACGTGTGGCCAGGCTACTGTGGGACCTCTAATGGTGAGTGGAACAATCTAAGGACTCACATCTGGTTGGAGGGTCAGTGACTCTCATTGCACAAGTCAGGCACTAACCGCTCTCACACAGGAGAGAAGCAGGAGTGCACACACCACAAGTTTAGTTGTGTTCCGTAGTCCCCACAGGGCAGACAGGCTGAGCAAACAGAGTTCAGGAGTTTACTTTGGGGAAATTGAGTTGACTCCTGCAGATGTATTAGTGACATGTTAGCGAGAGTTCCATCCTTGTAATTATCATTGGCAGAAACGTTTTTCACTTCACAACTTACATATGTGACAGCATTTGTAAACTGTAAAGTACTACGTAAGTCAGTATTGTTTTAAAAGACTGGCACTTGAGCTCACATCTCTTGCCAATCTTCTTTTGTTTTCTTTTTCTTCTTCTCCCCAAAGCCCCCCAGTACATAGTCATATATTCTAGTTGTGAGTGCCTTTGTTTTCCTGCTTTTCTTTTCCTGTGTGCTTTAGCCTAGCCATTTAATACTGCAATTTCTTATGCTGGGTTTCTTAGATTTTTCCTTATTTATGATTTGTGACTCTGTTCTGTACTTTATTTTAGTGGCTACCTTGAAGTTTGTATTTAGAATCTCGTGTATAATATAGTCTATTCTCTGGTGGTCTCTTACTTACTTGGCCAATACTGATTTAGACCCTTTGCTCTTCCCCTCCTAAATAATTATTTTCATTTCTTATTCCAACTCGTGTTATCAATTTGTAGTTAGAGTGATAAGCTCGTCCTTGTTTTGGTAGTTTCCTTACCTTCACCTTAATGCTATAGTTGAATACTTGCTATCCTGTTCTGGTTCTATCTGTCGGTCTCCCTAGTCTGTGGATTGTGACCCCTATCTCCCTTTTTTCCTTTTTCAGGTATGAGAGCCTTCTTGAGGATTTCTTGTAGTGGAGGGGTTTTAGTTACAAATTCCCTTAACTTTTGTTTGTCTGGAAAAGATTTAATTTCTCCCTCATATCTGAAGGAAATTCTTGCTGGATAGAGTATTCTTGGCTGAAGATTTTTATCTTTTAAAGCTTTGAATATGTCACTTCTTTCTCTCCTAGCTTGTAAGGTTTCTGTAGAGAAATCCGCTGAAAGTCTGATAGGGGCTCCTTTATAGGTTATTCTCTTCTTTTTTCTTACTTCCCTGAGTATTCTTTCTTTATCTTTCCTTCTTGCCAATTGTACTACTATGTGCCTTGCAGTAGGTCTTTTTACATTGACAAATCTAGGAGATCTGAAAGCTTCCTCTACACACATTTCTCCCTCAATCCCTAGATTTGGGAAGTTCTCTTCAATAATTTCATTAAGCACGCTTTCTGCTCCATTTTCCTTTTCCATGTTCTCGGGAATTCCTATGATCCTTAAATTCTTACTCCTTATTGAATCCACTATCTCTCAGAGATTTTCCTCGTTTTTTTTAATTCTTAGTTCTCTTTCTTCCTCTGTCTGGAGCCATTCAGCCTGTCTATCTTCAATTATGTTAATTTGCTCTTCTATGGTGTCTACACAGGCATTCAGGGAATCCGTATTCTTTTTTATCTGGTCCATTGTGTTTTTCATCTCTAGTAATTCTGTTTGATTCTTCTTTATGATTTCAATCTCTTTCGTGAAATAACTCCAGAACTCATTGGCTTGTTTCTCTATCTTTCTCTCTACCTCATTGAGTTTTTTGATTATAGCTACTCTGACCTCATTATCACTTAGTTTACCTAATGCCAAGTCCTCAGGACTTAATTCTATGTCTTTATTGTTTTCCTTCTGGTCTGGGGCTTTTATAAATTGCTGGATGGTAGAGGAGCGGTTTTTTCGCACGGTGGTAGAATTCGGTTGCAGTTATAGCCTGTCGGCACTAGATGGGGGTCGAGAGCCGCGTGTTCTGAGCTTTCCGCCTTTGGGCAAGATGGCAGCACCCAGTGTGCTTTCCCGGGAGGGAGGGGCTGCTATTCTCGTGCACCGATCTGGATTCAGATCACTTCTGTTCTCTGATCTCCCGAGGCCCTGGGTTTATGGGGTCCCCGCACACGGAAGCTTTCCCCCATCAGCGGGTCTCCACTGAACCAGTGGCAGGAGTCCTAGATGATCCCCCTGTCGCGCGGCCCCTCCCCTGCTCCTTCCCGGACCCGCACAGCAGGGATCGCAGACTCTAGGGGGGGAGCGACATTCTCTCCTACCAGTTCCAGCGCCTCCGAGGCTGTCAGCAAAGTTTATGATCTCCACCTTCTTGGTATTGTAGGTCTCTAACATGTTGGCCTTAGATTTATTCTCTGAAATTCAGTTTTTCCAATCCATTGTTGTATTTTGGAGGGGAGAGAATCCCGGGTCAGCTCACCCCGCCATTTTGCTCTGTCCCTTCCTTGTGAGTGCCTTTGGATGTGCTATGTGGGATGCTGCCTCAGCATGGCTTGATGAGCGGTGCCATATCTGTGCCCAGGATCCAAACTGGTGAAACCCTGGGCTGCTGAAGTGGAGCACACAAACTTAACCACTTGGTCACGGCGCTGGCCCTAAATCAATATTAATCATTAATTACTGCAAGGATGAATACTGATAATGTATCAGGAACAAGCATGGCTTAAAATATTTTGACTCTGGATGTCCCCAAAAGAGAAAACATTTCTCATAACTTTAATTGAAACCCTGTGATGGGGATTTACATGTATTTGCTTCTTTATTCTCTACCATAACCATGCTAGTTATAGATAAGTTACTCATTTTATAAGTGAGATGAGCTAGGTTCAGAAAGCTTGATTAAAATGACAAAATCATGTGGCTAGAAAATGACAGAGCCAGAACTTAAACTTAGCTTTGCCTCTCTCTGAACCTCAAATTCCTAAACATGATGGTCTTGAGGGGTGGCCCCCAGACTCAAGCTTTACCTGGATATGTCACCTCTCAGATCAGTGATCAGAGACATCCCTTCTTATCACAGTGCTTCCCAGTGCAGCCTATTCACACAGTCTCCCATGCCCAGGTTCTCCCACCGCAGGGGGTCCTCAAGGGCACTCAACCAACTTCCCCAAATCAGCCCCAACTCTCCTCAGCTTTACAGGTCAGTTTCACCACACAAAATAGTCTCAGGCCCCTCTGACCTTTCAGCATGCCTGATAACCAAGGCCCAAACCCACAGGACAACAATATCTCCCCTTCCCACAGCTGCATCTGTCATATCTCCCAATGGGTTTTATAATTGACGTTTATGACTTGACCCAGGTGGCTGGGACAGCTGGTCTCCTTTCGACAAAGCAGGCAAGCTGTAGGGTGCTCCTCTCCTACTGCCCTGCATGTGTGCACTCACAGAGAGGGCCAGGGGAGAGCCAGTATCAGCTCATAGTCACAGATTTCTCACAAGATTAGTGCCTTACGGAACAGGAGAGCATGGCTTTCCTGACTTCAGAGTTGAGGGCAGTACCTGCTGATGGAAGAGCATGACTCATGAGTTCCCTGTCTGTTCCCTAGGGTGCCTGCCACGTGTGGCCACACTCCTTTGGCAAGCCGTTCTCAGCCTTGTGACTTGACAAAGTCTTTCCTTCTCTGAGTGTCGAAAGATTCATTTGTGATGAGAAGCAGTGTCTTTCAGAACAAATGAGACCTGGAATGAACCAGCAGGCAGAGGGATAGCTTGACCTCCGCTGTGGCCTGTTGCAGGCAAAGAGGGTGAGAAAACCACCACTACCAAACAATGCAAATGGTGCCCTTGGAAAAGTAGAAGGGGATGTGAGGCACAGCTGAGGGAAATGGGAACCCACCAAGCCTTCACCAGCAAATGGTCACTGGAAGAGTGTGCCCCCACACCATCAGAGCTCCTCTGATCTGATGCTCAGCAATCATGAGGGTCACTGTGAGGCCACAGGCACCAGTTGCGAGGCATGTGTAGTTGGAGTGATGGGTTTAATAAAGGCAAGAGGATTCCCAAAGGGGTGACCCCACGGTCAGTAGGAACTTTGGGAGAGGTCGGGGACTTGGGGATGGTGTGGGTGGCCCATGACACTCTCTTCAGATCCCTGAGATGCCAGATGTCTAGTTCATGGCTGCCTCCACACCCCCACCAAAGCAGCCACTGCCCCCCCACCCCCACCCTTTCTCTCACCACCGCCCATAATATCTCAGCATAGGCCCGATAGGGCAGTGAAAGCTGGGTCCCCAGGTCACATCTGTGGCCTCTGAACCAGACCTGGGTTCATGGGGAAGGGGGGCATGGGGCAGGATGAAATCCACTGAGGCATGGGTGATAAGGATCCCTGAGTCACGCTCCAATGGATGGTCATGGCAACTGACAATTTCTGGATCACAAGACAGTCCCTCCCCTGAGACATGGCCAGAGGCAGCCTGTTTCCTGGCTCCACAACCTGGGCTTCTCCCAGGGCAACCCAGGAAATGATGGAAAGCCTCCCTTACCGCTGGTGTCCCTCTACCTGCCACTGCCAAGATAGTCAACCTCCCTCAGGGGGCAGGGCATGGCCAGCAAAAATCCTGGTGAAGTGGGTGCCACCTCCCATGTTGGGCACATGACATGCCAGGGGGCTTCCTCCCCCAATAGGGCCAATGACATCTCCCAGAAAACCTTCAGGACTCAGGGCCCTTTCCTCTGCCTTTGCCCCACTGACAGAGTCTTGGCCCAAGTGAGTGGGATAGTCAGCCTCCTTTGGGTAAATCAGGCAAGCCCTAGGGTCGTCCTCTCCCTCTGCCCCTCATCTGTGGACTCAGGCAGTGGGCCAGGAGAGGGCCTCTCTTGGCCCTTCTTGTCAGGTATCTCCCAAGGGGAGTGCTGAAGGCAGCAGGAATGTGGGCTTTCCTCAGTCCAGAGTGGAGGGTGGGAACCGCTGATGGGACAGCATGCCCATGGGTCCCCTTCATTCTCTGGGTGGCATCCCTGTGCTGCCACACTCCCTTGGCAAGCCTTTCTCAGCCTTGTGACTTGACACAGCCTTCCCAACTCCTGGGGAAGAAAGGCTCATTCGTGATGAGAGGCTATGTGTTTTTTTGAGCAATAAGTGAGGACGAGGGTGAACCAGCTGGCACAGGGAGAGTCTTGTTGTCCTCCTGGGTCAGTTGTGAGCAAACAGGACTGGAAAACCTCTTCCAAGGAGGCAGCAGTGACCTGAGCAGAACGGGGGAAGGGCGCATGAGACACAGCTGAAAGAAAGCAGGCAAGCCAGAGTGCACCCCACTCTGCCCTGTGGCTGTGAACTCAGGGAGAGAGCCAGGAGAGGGTGTCTCTCCGCCCTTATTCTAGAATTTCTGCCCAGGCTAGTGCCCCAGGTGGCAGGAAATCAGGCTTTTCTGAGGCCCGGAGTTGAGGGTGAGTCCTGCTGAGGAAAAAGCTTGCACCAGGGGCTTCCCATTTGCTCCCTAGGTGGCCTGTCTGCTGTGCCACACTTCAGAGCAAGGCATTCTGGGACTTCTGAATAGACAGGGCCTTTCCTCCTCCTGGAGTCAAAGGGTTCATTTGTGATGTGGGGCCGTGATTTTTCTACCAGTCACTGAGGACTGGAATGAGCCAGCTGGCAGAGAGACAGCCTGGGTGTCCTCCCCCAGTCATTGTTGGAAAACAGGGCCAGAAGGCCTCCCCTGTGAGAAGGCCAGCAGCCACCTGAGCAGAAGGTGAGAAGGGGAGCTGAGAAACAGGCGGAGGAAAGGTGGACCCTTGTTCACCTTTGAACATTTCTACCCCAGGAGGAGGGAAGACTGTGCCTAGTCTATCAGAAGGCCTGGAGCTCCTTGCAAAGAAGAGCGGCACGGCAGACTGGCCACCTAGGTAACGGATGGGGCGTCCCCCCAGGTAAGTGCTTGCACTGGCAGGACCCACCCGCATGCAACTCTGGGGCAGAGGGAGAGGAGAATCCCATAGCTTGCCAACTTTCCCAAAGAGGGCCAGCCAACACAGCCCCTCAGGCCAAGACGTTGTCCGTGGGACTACTAGGAAGGAAAGAGCCCCGGGTCCAGAAAGTTTTCTGGGAAGGGTCATCAGCCCTGTCAGAGAAAGAAGATGCCCAACTTCTGGTGTGCCCAACCTGGGAGCTGCTGCCCGCCACATCTGGGTCCTTGCCTGCCCTGCCCGGGCTCTCCAGGGAGGATGCCAGACTTGGTCTTGGCCTTGGCCTCAGGGATGCGTGTGGTGAGGGGGTCGTTCCACAGTTGCCTGGGCTGCCCTGGGAGAGTCAGAGATCCCTGGGTGGTGGCCCCATGGAATGGGCCACCTCTGGCCACGTCTGGGGGAGGGAGCTGCCGCAGGGTCCAGAGATGGGTGGTGGCCAACATCGTCACCTGGAGCGGCCCTCAGGGATCTTCCACATGGATTTTGTCCTGCCCTACCTTCTCCGTCGGATCCTATACCCCTGCACCTAGGTCCAGGTTGGAGGCCACAGATGATGCCGGGAAACTGCCTTTCACCGCCCTGTCTGGCCTTCCCTGCGCCTTGTAGGGTGGTGGCGGGAGAAAAGCTTGTGGGGGCAGCCGGACATTTGGCTGTGGCACCTGCGACCCAGATATCTGGAACCTTAAGGACCTGAGGAAAGGAGGGCAGGCACACCCGCGCCCTCCCGCCTCCCTGACTGCGACAGGGGTGAGAGCCCTGCTCCCTGGCCTGAGACTCATCCCTCCCACTGTGCATGCACGGGGCAGGTTGGTCGGGGGAAGGGGGGGCGGCAAAGGCCAGCCTCTGGCCTCACCGTGACTGCCTCGCTTCCCTAGCGCTGGGTCCGGGGGCCCTGGCGGTGTGGGGGCGCCCTCTGGCAGAGGCCCCGTGCCGCTGCCAGTAAACTCGGGTTCTCATTTCCTTCAGCTACTTCTCACGGCCTCCCCGCCCTTCTGCTCCCCTTGGGAGATACCTGACAAGAAGGGCGGAGAGAGGCCCTCTCCTGGCCCACTCCCTGAGTCCACAGAGGAGGGGCATAGGGAGAGAACCACCCCAGGGCTTGCCTGATTTACCCAAAGGAGGCCAACTTTCCCACTCACTGGGGCCAAGACTGTCAATGGGGCAAAGACAGAGGAAAGGGCCCTGAGTCCTGAAGGTTTTCTGGGGGGTGTCACTGGCCTTGCAGGGGGAGGGAGCCCCTGGGCATGTCATGTGTCTGACATGGGAGGTAGCAGCATCTTCATCCGGGCCATACCAGCCATGCTCTGCCTCCAGAGGGAGGTTGATTTTCTTGGCGGTGGTGGGGAGAGGGACCTTCTGACCTCACAGAGACCTCCCCTAACCTGAAAGATGCCCCCTGAACTCAGAGAGACCTATCCAAACCTCACAGAGACCTCTCTGTCCTCAGAGACCTCCCCTGACCTCAGAGAGACCCCCTTGGACCACACAAAGACCTCACATCACATCACAGTGACGCCCTCTGAGCTAACAGAGACCTCCTGTGAACTCATATAGACCATGTTTTTATTTTTTTGAGGAAGATTAGCCCTGAGCTAACATCTGCTGCCAATCCTCCTCCTTTTGTTGAGGAAGACTGGCCCTGAGCTAACATCCGTGCCCATCCTCTACTTTATATGTGGGATGCCTACCACAGCATGGCTTGCCAAGCGGTGCCATGTCTACACCCAGGATCCAAACCAGTGAACCCCAGGCCGCTGAAGCGGAATGTGTGAACTTAACTGCTGCACCACCAGGCTGGCCCCAGATAGACTGAGACCTCCCCTGACCTAAAAGGGAACTCCCTGATCTAAAAGCCCTCCCCTGACTGCACGGATACCTCCCCTGAACTCACAGAGACCTCCCTGACCTCAGAGACCTCAGTGGCATCAGAGACCTCCGCTGAACTCAGAGACATCTAGTGAGCACAAAGAGACCTCTCTGATCTCAAAGACACCTCCCTGACATCAAAGAGACCTCTGTAAGGTCACAGAGACAACCAGTGATGTCACAGAGACTGCTCTGACCTCACAGAGACCTTATGTGACCTCACAGAGACCTCCAGTGACCTCAAAGAGACCACCTCTATCCTCATAGAGATCTCTCCAACCTTACAGAGACTTGCTCTGAACACACAGAGGGCTCCCTGCACTCCAAGATGTTCCCTGATTTCAGAGACCCCCCGATCTCACAGAAACCTCCCCTGACCTCGGATAGACCTCCCCTCTCTCACAGAGACCTTTCCTGACATCACAGACACCTCCCTGTCCTCAAGGACCTCCCTGACCTTAGAAAGACACTTCTGACCTCACAGAGACCTTCTCTGACCTATAGAGACCAACTTTTACCTCAGAGAGACCTCCCCTGACATCACATAGACCTACCCTGAACTCACAGAGGCCTGCCTGAACTCAGAGATCTCCTTGATCTCAGAGACCTCCCATGACCTCACAGATGGCTGACCTTACCGCACGGAACCTTGTCTGACTTCACAGAGACCTCTCCTGACATCACAAAATGCTCTCTGACCTCACAGTCACAAGATCTAATCTCACAGAGACCTCTGACTTCACAGAGACCTCCTTGAAATCACAGAGGTCTCTCCTGGTCTCACAGAGACCTCTCTGCCATCTGAGACATTCCCTGACCTCACAGAAACCTCCCCAGATATCAGATAGACCTCCCTCTCTCACAGAGACCTTGCCTGACATCACAGACACCTCCCTTTCCTCACAGACCTCCCCTTACCTGAGAGACAGCCCCTCTGACCTCACAGAGATGTCCCTGACTTCACAGAGACCTCTCCTGGCCTTACAGAGACCTTACTTGACTTCACAGACACACCCTCTGACCACAAAGAAACCTCCCCCTAACTCACAGAAAGCCCCTCTCACCTCATTGACACCTCCCCTGGCCTCGAAGATACCCACTCTGATGTCACAGATACCTCCCTTGCCATCACAAAGACACCTTCTGAAACACAGAGACCTCCCATGACCCCACAGAGACCACCTCTGACCCCAAAGAGTACTCGCTGACCTCACAGAAGCCACAGCTGACATCAAGAGACCTCCCTGACCTCAGAGAGACATCCCCTTACATCACAGAGACCTACCCTGACCTCACAGAAACCTCCCCTTATATCATAGATACCTCCTCTGACCTCACGGAGAACTCCTCTGACAACACACAGGACTCTGCTGACCTCAGAGACCTCACATCACCTCACAGAGGCCTCCCTTGAACTCAGAGACCTCCCCTGATCTCAGAGAGCTCCCTGACCTCACAGAATCTCCCCTGAAGACACAGAGAACTGTGGGGGACTGGAATTGGCCACACCAAGATATGCCTCTTTGGCATGAGGATTATTTTGGGCTGGTTACTTTTAAAAACTGCAGACATGAAAGAAACTCTGAAAAGTAGAATTTACTTACCCATCTGTAAAGGTGTCTCCCTCTCTGTACCAGGAAGAAGGGGGAATACATTATCTCTAGAAACTCTTATCAATGCAGAAGGCAAGGACTTAAATCTGCATAATAACCTTACTCTTGTTTACTGTGCTTTTCTGGTAATCTCCCATAACCGACTCCCCCACCCCCAACATCCTCCTTTGTCTTTAACTGAAGACAGTATTTAAGGTGGTGGCTTCAGCCATTTTGGCGAGTTACTCAGTTTTTCTGGGTCTCTCCCATGTATACTGTTATAAAGCTTTGTTTAATTTTCTCCTGTTGTTCTGTCTCATGTGAATTTAATTCGTTGTCTGGCCAGAAGAACCCAGAGTGGGTAGAAGAAATGTCTTCCTCCCCTACAGAACTCCGACCCCACAGAAATGACCCTGAACTCAGAGACCTGCATGACCACACGGAGACCTCCCCTGAAATGAGAGACTGCCCATGATCACACAGAGACAACATCTGTCCTCACAGAGACCACCCCTGACCTCCCAAGTACCCTCTCTGACCTCACAGAGACCTAATAGAGACACTTGCTGACCTCACAGAGACCCCCTCTGACCTCACAGAGGCCTCCCCTGACTTCAGACAGACCCAATCAGACCTCACAGAGACCTCCCCTGGCCACATGGACCTCCCATGACGTCAGAGGCAACCCCTCTGACCTCACAGAGACCCAATCTGACCTCACAGCGACCTGCCCTGACCTCACAGAGACACCCACTTACCTCATAGAGACCCCCCATGAACTCAGGGAGAGTGCCCCTGGCCTCACAGATACTTCCCCTGACCTCACAGAGTCCTCCCCTGACCTCACAGAGTCCTTCCCTGACCTTACAAAATGCCCTCTGACCTCAAAAAGTCCTCCCTTGAATTCACAGAGACTCTGTCTGAACTGACATAGACCTGCCCTTATCGCTGAGTAGCTGTCCTGAGGAACTCAAGAGTGGGTTTGGAAGCGTTTAACTCTTTTTCCAAATTTTTTTTCCTTTTGTTATGTTAAGGAGATGCCATCACAAACATCCTGGGACCAGACCAGGCCTCACCACAAGAGCTACACCTATGACCTTTGCCTTGTTTTTAATGCTAAGATCTCTCCAGGAGCGGCTCAGGCCTTATTACCATCACCTGCAGTGTGTGTGGAAGCATGTTTTCCATCTGCGCCTGTGCAAGAGGATACTCACCTTTCCCTTTTGAACATTCATTCCCCATCTGAAATAAATGTCCCTCCTTCCCTTTCTTTGGGGACACTATGACTCTGGAAATGATTCCTCATGGTCTCCTATTTGCCGCAAATATACCTTACTTTGTGAGACTACTACTTCTGGTGGAGAGTCTGATTTAACTCACCAGGAGGGAACCCACTTTGCTTTCAGTAACAAATTGGTGCCTGACTTGGGGCTTGCCTCTTTGCGGTGCTTATGCTGCTGGCTTGATGTTGCTGCCCCCTTAGGAGACCCAGCAGCAGCTACACTGAGCGCTTTGCTCTGTGGATCTCTCAGTGGAGGTGAGTGGTGCCAATCCCAACACATGGCTGTAAGATCTATTTACGTTGTCTCACAAAGTCCACCTGTTGAAGCCTGGCTTCAGGGTTTGACTCCCATCTGGGGGTAGCCTGGCTCAGGGGAGTGAGAGTCCCCTCTGAGTGGAAGGACTGCACGACCTGGCCACTCAGCAAGGGCCAATGCTTGGCTCTGGTGAATGGGAGCAATCCCTGTTGACCAGTCAGGGGTTCAGGTCCTCTCTGGAGATGGAGTCTCGTCTGGATTGCACAGCCCAGCCACTCTGGTGAACAGGAGCAATCCTCGTTGACTAGTCCAGGGTTCCAGTCCCCTCTGGAGATCGAGTCTCGTCTGGATTGCACAGCCCAGCCACTCTGGTGAACAGGAGCAATTCCTGTTGACTAGTCTAGGGTTCCAGTCCCCTCTGGAGAATGAATCTCCGCTGGAATGATGAGGTCGGGGGTTGAGGCTCCCCCTGAAGCCACTGAGCCTGTCTTTGTGTTGTACCTGTGATCAGAGAGGAGTCCCCTTAGATGCGGTCAAGCCCCCTCTGGAGTAGGTGAGTCTATTTTTTTTTTTGTTATTTGTTTTTGTTGAGGATGCTCGACATCAATCTTGTTTTTCCAGTCTGGCTTTTCTGGACTCCTAAGTCTCTTTCCTTGCCCTCCCTATCAGTGATAGCTGGGTGAAACCCAGCGTCCACCAGTTTCATTTTCCCTCTAAGGATTTAGTTACTGGGCCTAGATCAAGTTTCAGGCTATTAAGGTGCTAAACCTTCTCTGGGCACAGCCTTGTGGCATCTACATCACCACTCACCATGACAACTTGCCCCTGTGAGGTGGAAACAGACCATAAGAAAAGATGCTAGAATATGGGGGCAGCAAGCTCCACCCCAGAGGAAAGTCCTTTGGGCTGCATCCTCCAGAATTGGAAGGCCTTCAGATATTCCCCATTGACCTGAGAGCAGATGATCCTTTTATGTAACACAGCCAGGTGGCAATATTCACTGGAAGATGGGGAAAGATGGCCAGGAATGGGACCCTAAATGTTAATACCATACTACAATTAGATCTATTTTGCAGAAGAACCAAGAAATTCCTTATGTCAAGTGATTCATTATGTCTAAATGAAAGCTTAAATGTTGAATCTAAGACTTATCTTTCGGACAAGGAGGACCTGCTTCTCCAAATCAAGCCAGAGGCTGTAGCAGGGCCAAACATCTTACTATCCACCCCCCAGCAATCCCTCTGTCAATGCAAATAATCCATAGCCAACCTGTAAATCAAAATTGGGGTGAGTTTATTATGAGCCAGAGTGAAGATTATAACCTGGGAAGGCCTTAGAAGCCGTTCTGGAGAAGCATGGGTTTCAGTACAGTCTTATATATATTTAGAACAAGTAAAATACATTAAATACACCCAGGATACATTTTCAAAAAGGTATTCAGTTGCAAATTAGGAGGTCAGCAGGACCATGATGCCCAGAAAGGGACTAATCTGGGTGTTGCCAACAGGGCATCACCCATAGGGCTAGGAGGGGAAGTACGTATTCTTAAAAGAGTACATTCTTTACTTTAATGGTTAAGCAGAGTACATTGTATGTTTGATAGGCCATAAATCAGGCTTTTTAGTTCAAGCTGAATCAGTTTTGAACTCTAATAGTTACCCCATATACCTCAATATGTGAAAATCTCTTGTCACCTCTACAGGGAATTGGACTCTCCAACAACCAAAGACCCTTCATCCTCCTCTTCCAGGTAGTACAACTAGATTAGGAACCAGTTACAAACCTGGGATACATCCCCTAAGACAGTTGCCTGGATGGTGAGGGGAGATTTGTTAATGTGCACGTCCCCTTTTCCACCTCTGATTTGTACAATTGGAAGGCACACACTAAAGGATGGAGGGACTGACCCTGGATGGAATCCCAATAATACTGATGATCAAGAAAAGCTAGGATATTTTCAGGGTCTGCTTTTGAAAGCCACGAGAATAGTATGCCAGCTACTCATTAACTGGTCTAAATTAAGAAAGGTCCAACAGGGCCCTGAGGAAAACCCCTCTGCTTATTTTCAGCGGCTGTGGGACTGCCTCAGAGGACACACAAATCAGGACCCCAAGGCCCAGGGCAGTATAGCGGTTCTTAATACATATTTCATATCTCAAAGTGCTCCAGACACCCAGAGGAAACTCCAAAAGTTGGCTATGGGTCCTGATACTAATTCTGCACAACTCGGAGAGGCTGCATTTAGGGTGCTCAGTAACTGGGATGAAGCTGAGGGTGAACACTGCCACTGGCTCTTAGTTAATATCAGCCCTGATATCGGTTCCCCTACATTGAACCCAGCATCTACGGGGTTAAAGCCAGAAATAGTCATCCTCATTCCCTGCTTCTTTAGTTACACTCATGTGCAAATAACTGCTTCTTTAACCTTTGACTCCCTGAGCTTTACAACCAAATAGAAGTTACATGTTGTTAAAGCCCAGGTGGGCTGGCGCGGGGCTCATATTAAAGTTGTAGCTAATCACGCATCCTTGCAGTCTACCACAGGGAAAGAGTTGTCTAGAGAATGTCAGAAAGCTGAGGCCTCCCAGACCTCAAATCCTCAGGTCCCTGATGCCAGAATCCACCACACATCATGAAGGTAAGACAGCCAAGGATGTCTACCTGCAATCATCCTGTCTTACCATTCCCCTCTCTCTGCAAGCAGCTTCTCAGAGGCCAAACGCAGGCTGGTGGGAAAACACCAGCCAGCAAGGCTCTATGTTCCCCCTCCCCTACCTAAAACCCCAAATAAAAACCCTTGCTTGTAGCTTTTTGGGGAGTTTGGGATTTCAGCACTAGCTACCCATTCTTCTTGCTCAACACGTTGCAATAATAAAGTCCTACTTCCTTCCACTACACCAGTGTCAGAGATTGGCTTGATGCATAATGGGTGAGTGAACCTACTTCAGGTTCGATATCAAAAGGAAGACAAGAAGATGAAAAGGCAAGCCACCCTGATAGCTGTGGCCCTTGAGTCTACTCAAGTTAACCTGAGGAAGAGAAGGAATGCCATGGGTGAGTAACCTCGGCCCCCACCGAGGGACCGGAAAGCTACCAACAAATTTGGGGGGTAATCAACATGTGTGTGCAAACCGGAAGGACATTAGCAGCAGGATTGTCCAAACCATCCTCAGAGAGGAAAGGGATCAAACAAGACCAAGCCATGGCAGCTTCCCTTGACTATAGATGAGATGTGATGGGGCTGAGGGGCTTCCCAGTTGGCTCCAAGAGCCCCAGGTGACCTTGTCAGTAGGAGGAGAGAAGGTTGAATCTTTTGCTCAATAATGGAGCCATATTCTCAGTGTTGAATTCCCAAAGGGAAACCTTTCTAAAGGAAAGTGTGACCTAAAAGAGGTATCAGGAAAGGGAGAGACCAAAATGTTTCTGGATCCTTGACCTGTGAAATAGGATCAAAAATGCTGAAGCATTCTTTTCTGTATGTTCCAGACTGCCCTGTTCCCCTTCTAGGGAGGGACATGCTGTCTAAGCTAGGAGCCTCAATAAGCTGGGAACAGGGGAATGGGGAATCTAGATTTGTTCAAGACTTTAGTGCTGTCAATGCTGTACAGTACTGGATTTATAATAGTAAATATCTTCATTTTGTTTCTGGCACAGAGCTCCGAAAACTCTTGTAATTTCCCATATGAGAGCCATAAGGGCATCTTTTGTTATATTAATTACTTTACTCCTCAGCTCCTGAAATAACTCCAGAGCAATAAAGTTGAAATGGTTTGTCTTGTGTTATTCCTAACAAGGCTCTTTCAACCACACCAGAACTTATGTTAATAACGTGACTTTTTGAAAGCCCCTGAGGGTGGGGGCTGGTGGCCAGGGAAACCAAGTGTGTGATTTGGGGTTGTAAGTTTCAGCCCCATCTCCCTCCCCCACCTCTGGGTGGGGAAAGGGGCTGAAGATTGAGATCAATTGTCAACTGCCAATGATCTAATCAACTATGCCTATAGAATTAAAACCCAAAAGGATGGTGTTCAGACAGCTTCTGCATTGGTGAACGCGTGGAGGTTTGGGGAGAGTGGCACGTCCAGAGAGGGTCTGGCAGCTCCTCCTCCCTTCCTGACATATTTTGCTCTACACATCTCTTCCACCTGGCTGTTAAGCAAAATGGTTTCCTGAGATCTGTGAGCCACTCTATCAAATTAATCAAACCCACAGAGGGGGTTGTGGGAACCTCTAGTCTGTGGCTGGTTGGTCAGAAGCACAGGTGACAACCTGAACTGGCAATTGGCCTCTAGAATGGGAGGTGAAGTGTAATCCTGTGGGACTGAACCCTTAACTTGTGGTACCTGATTCTGTCCCCAGGTAGACTGTCACAATTGAGTTAAATATGTTAAACTTCTTAGCTAGTGAGTAATATAAGGTGTCTAAAGGGGAGGCACTAATATCTAAAGAGACTGTAAAGTGTTTGGGGTTTATCATTTCAAGGGGACAATGCAGCCTTCCCCAAGAGAGAAAAATGGTAATATGCCAACTTGCTCCACTGAAAACTCATAGGCAGCTACCGGGACTCTAGGGAATGGCTGGGTTTTGCCACATTTGGATCCCTAACTTTGGATTAACTGCTAAGCCTCTCTAGGATAAACTACGGGGTCCAGAAAAGGGCCCATTTGAATAGGATAAGCTAGTCACCATGGCGAAAGGATGGGCCCCATGCTTGAGAGCTGTAGCTGCCACCTGCCTGTTACTCAAGAAAGCAGAACAACTGACTATAGGCCAATCTATGATGGTGTGGACCCCTGCCTATCAAGTCTCTAGCCTACTAGAGACTAAAGACATCTCCGGATATCCCAGAATAGAATAATGCAACATCAAGCTATGCAATACAGGGTTACCAGTGGTCCTCAGTAGTCAAGGGCTGGATGATAAACCAATGAGGGAAGATTTAGGTCCCCAAACAAACAGCTTGGGGGCTCCTTAAGAGTGCTCATGCTAGCTTAACTCACAAGGAGGGAACCCACTTTGATTTTGATAACATCCTGACCTCACTGAGACCCCCTCTGAGCACACAGAGAATTCCCTTGACCTAACAGAAACCTTCATCTTACAGAGACCTCCCCTGATTTCACAGAGACCCTCTCTGAACTCAAAAAGACCTCATCTGGCCTCACAGAGACATCCCTTGACATCAGACTCCCCCTGACCACACAGAGACTTCCCATGTCCACAGAGACTCCTCTGATCACCCATAAACCTCCACCGACCTCACAGTGACCCCCTCTGTGCTCAAAGTGATGTCTCCTGACTTCACAGAGAACTCCCTGAACACACAAAGAACTCCCATGACCTCCCAGAGACTTCCAGTGACATTACAGAGACCCTTCCTCTGACCTCACCGAGACATCCCCTAATATCACAGAGACCAACCATTACCCCACCAAGACCCCCTACAACACAGTGAGAACTCCGCTAACCTCACAGGAACCTCAAGTGATTCTAAACACATCTGGGATCTCACAGAAATGAGGAGAGGATGGTGGGTGCACCCACCCCTCCCCAACTGACTGACAAATCCCATGGGTCCTATTGACTGTTAGCACTCTGGAAGCCCTGCTCCATAGAGTAAAACCCTTCTCTTTATATATGCATGCACAGCAACGGTGACTCTGGACTCAGAAAGGCCACCAGGCTTGCTGAGGGACAGGTCCTCGTGGCACTGAAAGTGTAAGGGAGCCCATTTTCAGTGGCCAGGTACAGCTGCAGGTGAACTGGGGTTCTGAGCTTCTACAGCTGTGTCTCACATCCGCTTCTCCCCTTCTGCTCAGGTCCTGCTACCCTTCTTTGGAAGTGGCTTTCTGCCCCTCTTTGCCCATCAGGGACCAAGGGGTAGGGCATGACTATCCCTCCTGCCTGCTGGTCATCCAGGACCTCCTTTATTGTTTGACAAAACAAGGCCTCACATCAGGAAGGAACTTTTCAATGCAGGGAGCATGAAAGCCTTTGACAAGTCAATGGGGCCGAGGAAGGCTAGACAAAGGAGTGTGGTCACACTAGCTGTGCCATGCCCCTTGCAGAAAGAGTGGAGAAACCAGTGGGCCTCCCTTCCATGGGTGGGCACTGCTCTCCACTCTGGAGTCAGGAAAGCCATGCCCTCCTGCTGCTCAGGGCTCTACTCTTGGGAGAAATCCAGAACTAAGGGTGGAGGCAGGCCCTCCCTTGGTCATCTCCCTGGGTGCACTTCTGTGGGGCACAGGGAGAGGTGCATCCTATGCGGAGGCCTGCTTTGTCTGAAGGAGGCTGGCCATCCGGGCTCCCCACTCTGAGACTCTGTTGGTGGTCTAAGACAGGGGAGAGGGCCCTGAGACCTGAAAGTTCCCTGGCAGTTGTCCTCAGCCTGGTTGGAGCAGGAGGCCACTGGGCACCTGCGGTGCTGGACCTGTGTCTTAGCCCCTCCACATCTGGGCCCCTTCTGGCCCCAGCCAGGCTCCTGATGGAGGATGATAGGCTTGGTGGCAGCCAGTGCAGGAGTACCAGCAGCGGGGGTGATGTTCCACAGTCTCCTGGGATGCACTGGGTAGGGCGGGACCCCCTGTGGTGTGGCACATGGACAGAGAAGTCTCTGGTCACCTCTGGGCAGGGACCCACCTCAGCTCAACAGATGGACAGATGCCACAAATGACACTTGGAGAGGAACTCAGGGATCTTCACGTCCCTGAATCAGGACAATTCCTCTCGCCCCATCACTCCTATCAGACCCAATCCCAACATGCCCAGATTTAAGGCCATGGTGGCGACTATGAAACCTACTTCTTAGCTCCCTGTCCAGCCCACTGTGCTGGTGTTCTTGGTGGCTGGGAAAATGACACTGGCGGTGGCTGCAGTGGTAAAGGCTGTGATGGCAACTCCATCATCTGGCATCTCCAGACATCTGGCATCTCGAGGACCTGAGGAGTGCATCATTGGTGTACCCACACCCTCCCCCCGAACCTCTCCCATTTGTCCTACTGACTCTCACCACTCCAGGAGCCCTGCTCTCTTGAGTTACAGCCATCACTCCGACTGCACTTGTTTAAATTACATGGCCTTGAAACCTCCCTCCGTAAGCTATTCAGATCGAAATTCTCCCGGAACCTTCTGAGTTGGCTGAGAGCAGAGCAGCAAAGACCACAATGTTCTCCAAAGTTAGAGGCCAGGTTTTCATCTTGAACTTCCTGGGTACACCCCTGGGCTCCTAAGCAGGCTGCATCTGACCTTAAACGTGGATTTCAGGCCCTCCCCTTCTGTCACTTTGAATCTGGTCTGCCTACCAGGATTGAATTCTGAAGAATATCTTTGGCCTTTTCCAGGTGAAACTTCAGTGTTTCCTCATGGCTTTGCTGCCTCAGTTGGTCCAACAGCTTATGGAGGTAGGCCTCCTGGGCCCACGTGACTTCACATGTTAAGTCACTGTGAACCTGTGAGTGAAAGCATGTCACACTACTTCTATTCAATGGGTTCCTCCCCAATGTGAGATTTCTGCCTATCGGAGGAGGTAAGAAGCATTTAAAAGACTGCCCACAGACATTCATTCATTCATTCTTTTCTCTACGTACAAATTCTAGGCTAATCAGTCAGTCATAGTTCCTGGTTAAAAACCTTCCCCAAGTAAGTTACATACACATGGTGTGTTTACTGTCTTGCATGCACTGAGATTTATTCTTTATAACATCTCAACTGTACAGTTGATTAATTTTGTAACTTCACTGCGTTTCATAGACTAGGTATTTAAGCCATATTTATACAATTGTCCTTTTATAAGAACTCAGGTTATAGCTCTGAGCTCAGGTCAACATCTTTCCTAAATTAAAATTATGCAAAACTTTCTGCTGGGATGGCACTTACTCCCAACTCAAATTATAGTCCGATTATTGTGCTTTCCTAATAATCACCCCATTCCCAGGCCTCTGATGTAGGGGACCAGGGTTCAACCCAAGAAACTTACCATCACTGTGCAGTTAGATGGATCCTTCCTGCAGGTATCTGGTATAGGTACCACTTCTTGGTTTTAAAGGTCACTTCTCCTGCCTAAAGTAAATTAAAAAATAAATTTCCAGAGAGGTATTAGGGAACCAAAATGTTGTAGAGCATGCAAGGCAAATATTGACCCTTACACAGGGCAAGAATGTGAAATGGAGTGATGCACCAGTGCGTAGAAACATGTTTTAGGGCACTGTCAATTCCAAAATGTTTTCAAGATTGAAGAGAAAATTAAGATGGGGTTTTGGTAAGGTTATGAGAGAAGAAATCATCAAGGGGAAGGGACGAGGGCAAAGTTCGCAACATGAAACTTTCACTCTAAAGAGGACATAAACTATAAACAAAAGACATTGATAAATGCTAGGAATAATGACACCATTGAGAATTTTTTCCCTACTGGCTTCTCATACTTTCCTGAAAAGACCATTGACTTAAGGAAATTTGCAGTTGGCATTACCAATGTCCTGCTCCCTCATTGACCAGGCTTCTCCTCATAGTGAACACACATGCCTGGAGCTTACCCAGCCTCAGGCCTTGTGGGAATCCCCTTTCTTCCCTCCACAACTCCTCTCCTTGCTCCAATGGGGAATTATGTCTGATTTGCAGAGCTGCCACCCTGTTTATGGGAAAAAGCTTCTTGAATTTTGAACTCTGTTTTAAGAACCATACACATTCTTCAAGTCCAAGACAGGATCTCAATGAGCAACAAAGTGAGCATTGAAGAAAACCTTGTAGGTCCTTGAGCAGAGGAGGAGGAACACCCTGACACTAAGCCCAAAGCACTGAGGAACTCGTTATGGATATGGACGAGCAAGCTCACAGGGTAAAGATACTCAGTGTTTTCAACAAGGGAGGAAATAAATGTTTCAAGTTAATCCAGAATAACCTAAGTTGATGTTGCCTGCTGTTTTGTCTACTGTGGTCTCAAACTCTGGGCTTAGTGCTTAGAACAGAAAAATTACTTAAGAAATGTTTAATCTTATTGTTTAATCATTAAAAAAATATCCCTTGAGTTTCCAGCACTGTTCTGGGTGTTGGCGATAGAGCAGCAACAAAGACATGAAATTGTGGTCAGGAAGACTAGATTCTAGTGGAGGGACAAAGTACACATCAGTAAATCAGGAAATAAACCAGTTACCTTCACGTGGTTCTAAGTGATTTGGAAGATTATGACTGAGAGCTGAGAGGGGACTGTGATATGTGGAAACTTCTCTGGATACTTGTTAAAGAAATAAATCAGTGCTGACAGACTCACCCACAGAGACGAGATGACTGATGTTCTCCAGCATCACATCTCTGTACAGCTTTCGCCGGGATGCGCCCACCAAGGCCTACCCTTCCTGGGTGAAGTCCACAACCACAACCATGAAGGTCACTGATTCCTAAAACATTGTGGACGTTCTGGTTCAGACAGGGACATTGCTACCAGAGTCCAGGGGCAGAGAATTCACATGATAGTGATGGGGAAAGGAGGCTGTAGGTATAGAAAGCTCAAGCCCTCTTTGGGGTTCCAGCCAAATGCTTCCCTGTGCTGATCTGGCATGTGTTATTCATGTATAACCACAAACATATATACAGTATGTAAACAGCTTTAATACATACTAGCTTCATTATAAAGGAATATCACATGATGTGCAATGTGAAATAAACTGGACATTTCCCAAAAACATGGTAAATATCGCTTACAGACTGGCATATTTAGTATAGTTTATTAGTTTTCAACTTGAGAATACATAACTAGACTCCCCTTCTCACCAATTGCAACTAAGCCACAGATCATCACATAGCAAGCGATATTAGTTGCCTGTGACATATAACTGTGATTATGTGTAAACATTTCCCCTATGTGAACCTTACGTTTCTCCTTTGTGACATGGTTTAACAACCTGTTACAAATGTGGACAGATCCACTGAGCCAATTTGCAAAGCACTTCCTTTGTATCAAACACTCTATACACATAAGTAATAAGTATGCTGTTATTTAAAGGTGGAGAATGTTGACCATACTGCATAACTGAACAGATTTAATAGAGAACATGGATCGGCAGGTGCAGCCTCTGTCTCTTATCTCTACACATTCCCTGTGTTCACTACAAGGTAGAAGGACAGATGGTCCAGAAACACAACCCAAGGACCCCTGATAATTCTATACAGAAGGATGGCCCTAGCCTGCCCCATCCTGCAGTGAGGTTTCCA
>NC_060278.1:63089482-63096721 GCF_021613505.1 Equus quagga
CCTGTCGCATCTCTGAATTGTTGTGGAACACTCCCCGTGGCATCTCTGCCTTCTTATCTAAGACTCTCCCTGGCGTCTCTGACTTCATTTGGAACAATCCTCTGGGTGTCTCTAGCTTCGTGTGTAACACTCCATTTGGCATCTCTGATTTCATGTGTCTCACTTCCACTTGCATTGCTGACTTTGTATCTAACACTCCCCCTGGGGCCTCTGACTTCTTTTAGAACACCAAACCAGGTGTCTCTGTCTTCATGCACAACACTCCTCCTGTCACCTCTGAGTTTGTGTGTAACACTTCAACATGGCGTCTCTGATCTCATGTGTCACACTCATGGTGGCTTCTCTGAAGTTGTATGGAACACTCCCTATTTCATTTCCAATTTCATGTGTAACTCTCCTCCTGGAGCTTCTGACATCCTGTGTCAAAGTCCCCTTGTCATCTCTGATGCTGTGTGTAACAATCCTCTTGGTGTCTTTGACTTTGTGTGTAACACGCCCCATCAGCTATGACTTCGTGGGTAACACTGCATGTGATGTCGCTGACATCACATGTAACATACCCCCATGGCATCTCGGAATTTATGAGTGACACTGCACTTGGTGGTCTTTGAATTCATGTGTGACTCTCCCCAGTCGTCTGTGATGTTGTGTGTAACACTCCGCCTGTCATCTCTGACTTCTGTGTCACTGTCCCCATGGTTATTGTGACTTTGTGTGTAACTCTCCTTGTGGCATCTGTGACTTCTTCTGTGGTGCTCCATATTTCATTTCTGAATTCGTGTGTAACCCTCCCTGTGGTGTCATTTCTTCGTGTTTCATACTTCATCTGTCATCTCAGGCTTCCTGTGCAACCCACCTCCAGGCATGTCTAGAACTCATGTTTAACACTCCCCCTGTCATCTCACACTTCGTGTGTCACAGTCACTCTGTCACCTCTGACTTCTTGTTTAACACTGTCCCTGTCATCTCTGACATACTTTGTCACTGTTCCCATGCTGTCTCTGATATATTGTGTAGTACACACCGCAGCATCACTTTCTTCTTTTGTAACCCTCTCACTGGTGCCTCTGACTTTGTGCATGACACAACCCCTTGTGTCTCTTACTTCATGTGGAACACTCCTCTGTGGCGTCTCTGATTTCGTGGGTAACACTTAACACTACGTCTTTGACTTCATGTGTAACACTACAGCTGGGTGCTTGGCTTCATGTGCAACATTCCCCCTGCCATCTGTGACTTTGTGTTTCACACTTGACCTGTCATCTCTGACTTCGTGGGTAACAATCCTCCATGGTGTCTCTGACTCTGGGCACATGACTCCCCCAGGCATCACAGACTTCGTGTTTAACACTCCCCCTGGCATCTTTGATTTGGTGTGTCACAGTACCACTGGTGTCTCTGATTTCATGTGTCACCCACCCTGTGTTGTCTCTGACCTCATGTGTAACACTACCCTTGGTGTCTCTGACTTCATGTGTAACATACCCCAGTGGCATCTCTGACTTTGTGCATAACACTTCCCCGGCATCTCTGACTTCGTCTGTCACAATTCCTGTTCTGTCCCTTACTTCTTGTGTCAAACTCACCCTGGCATCTGTGACTTCACGTGTCACACTCCACCTGACATCTTGACTTCGTGTATAACAATCCCTGTGCCATCTCAGACTTTGAGTGTCACCCTCCACCTCGTTTCCCTGACACCATGTTCACGTTTGCCTTGGCATTTATGATACTGTGTGTAACACACTCAGTGGTGTCTCTGACTTTGGGTGTGACACTCACCCACACCTGAATCACGTGTCAGCCATGCCAGAACCACGTGTCAGCCAGGCCTGTATCATGTGCAATCCATGCCTTAAACATGTGTGAGTCATGCCTGAATCAAAAGCGAGCCAGGCCTGAATCATGTGTCAGCCACGCCTGAACCACACGTGAGCCATGCCTGAACCATTCATGAGCCACTCCTGAGCTATGCCTGAACCGTGTGTCAGCCACACCTGAAACACACAAGCCACTCCTGAACCATGCATCAGCCACACCTTAGTCATGTGTCAGCCATGCCTGAACCAGGTGTGAGCAACACCTGAACCACATGCAAGCCATGACTGAACCACATGTCACTGACACGAGAATGAAGTGTCACCCATGCCTGAATCATCTGCCAGTCATGCCTGAATCATGTACCAGTCATGCCTGAACCACATGCCAGCCATGCACAAGCCACAAGCGAGCCAAACCTGAACCACGTGCAAACCATGCATGAATCACATGTCTGCCATGCCTGAACAATGTGAGCCACGCCTGAACAACGTGTCAGCCAGGCCTGAAACACGTCTCACCCATGCTGGAACCATGTGCCAGCCATGCCTGAACCAAGTATGAGCCAAGCCTGAACCACATGTGAGCCACATGAATCATGTGTCTGTCATGCCTCAACCACATCTCACCCACACCAGAACTACGTGTCATCCACGCCTCAGTCACATGTCAGCCAGGTCTGAACCACGTCCCAGCTATGCCTGAACCACGTTCAAGCAACACCTGAACCAGGAGTGAGCCAAGCCTCAACCACATGCCAGCAAGGCCTCAACCACCTGTGAGCCACACCTGAGCCATGTGTGAGCCACACCTGAACCATGTTCAAGCTATGCCTCAACCAGGTGCCAGCCCTGCCTCAACCACATGACAGCCACTCCTGAACCATGTGACAGCCACACATGAACCACACATGAGCTATACCTGAAACACACATGAGCCACACCTGAGCCACACATGGGCCACTCCTGAGCTATGACTGAACCGTGTGTCAGCCATGTCTGAAAAACACAAGTCACTCCTGAATCACATGACAGCCATGCCTGAAACACCTGTCAGACACACCTGGACGATGTGTGAGCCACACCTTAAAAACCTGCATCCCATGTCTGAATCATGGCGAGCCCTGAGTGAACGACGTGTCACCCACGCATGACCCACATGCCCATCATGCCAGTATCATGTGCCAGCCACACCTGAACCACATGTAAACCATGCCTGAACAACATGTCATCCAGTCATCAACCACTTGCCAGCCATGCCTGAATCATGTGCAAGCCAAGCCTGAACCGTGTGTGAGCCACACATGAATCACGTGTGTCAGACAGGCTGAAACACACGTCAGCCTTGCTTGAACCATGTGCCAGCCACACGTGAACCAACCACCAGACACACCTGAAACACCCAACAGACATGCCTGAAATACCCGCCAGACGCTCCTGAATCACCCACTGGACATGCCTGAGCCACCTACTGGACACGCCAGAACCACCCACTAGAGACGCCTGAAACACCCGCCAGACATGCAGGAACCACCTGCCGGACATGCCAGAACCACTTGCCTGACATGCCAGAACCACCTGCCAGACAATCCTAAACTATCTGTCAGACACGCCTGAACCACCCTCCAGACATGCCTGAAACACCCGGCAGACACACATGAACCACCTGCATGATGTGACTGAACCACCTGTCTGACACCCCGGAACCACACGGCAGATAATCTTGAGCCACCTGCCGGACATGCCTGAAGCACCCTCTGGAAATGCCAGAACCACCCGCCAGACACGCCTGATCCACCCACTGGACAGGCCAGAACCACCTGCATGACAAACCTGAGCCACCTGCCTGACATGCCGGAACCACATGCCAGACAATCTTGAACCACCCACTGGACACACCTGATCCACCCTCTTGACATGCTGGAACCACCCACTGGACACGCCAGAACCACCTGCCAGACACACCAGATCCACCCGCCAGATGGCACGAACCACCTGCCAGACACACTGGATCCACCTGCCTGACATGCCAGAACCACAATCCAGACACACAGGAGCCACCAGCAGGACATGCCTGAACCACCCTCCAGACACTCAAGAAACACCCACTGGACATGCTGCAACCAACTGCCAGATACGCTGGCACCACCTGACGGACTTGCCAGAACCACCTGTCGGACACACCTGAACTCCCCACCAGACATGCCAGATCCACCAACCGGACATGCCAGAACCACCCACAGGACATGCTGGAATCAGGTGCCGGACATGCCTGAACCCCCTGCTGGATGTGCCAGAACCACCCACCAGATATGCATGGACAACCCGCTGGATACCGCCTGAACAACCTGCTGGACATGCGTGAGCCACCAGCCGGATGCCCCTGAGTCACCCGCCGGACACGCTTGATCCACCCGCTGGACACCACTGATCCACCCGCTGAACATGGCTGAACCACCTGCTGGACAGACCGGAACCACTCACCAAACACTGCTGAACCACCCGCTGGACACACCGATATCATCCACCTGACATACGTTATCCACCCGCAAGACACGCTGCACCCACCTGCCTGACTCACCTGAACCATCTGCCAGACATGCCGGAACCACCCATTGGACATGGTGGATTCAGGTCCAGGACATGCTGGAACCACCAGCCGGACACACTGGAACCACCTGCCAGACACACCAGAACAACATGTCGCTCAAGCTGGAATCAGGTGCTGGATATACTGAAACCACCTGCCAGATATGCCTGTACCACCTGCTGGATACACCTTAACAAACTGCTGGACATGCCTGAACCACCCAACGGACGTGCCTGAACCACCCAGCGGACACACCTGAACAACCCGCCAGACATGCTGGAACCACTGGCCAGACAGGCCGGAAAAACCTGCCAGACATGCCTGAACCACCTGAGGGACACGCTGTAACCACCTGCTGGACACTCAGGAGGCACATACCAGACATGCTGGAACCACTTGTCAGACACGACAGAACCAGGTGCCGGACACGACAGAACCATCTGCCAGAAATGCCAAAATCACCTGCCAGATATGCCAGAAACAGGTGCCGGAAAAGCCTGAACAACCTGCCAGACACGCTGGAACCACCTGCCAGATACGCTGGAACCAGGTGGCAGAAATGCCGGAACAGGTGCTGCACACATGTGAACCACCTGCGGGACAAGCCTGAACCACCTGGTGGACAAACCTGAAACACATGCCGGACAGACTGGAATCACATGCCTGAAACACCACAACCACCTGTCGGACAGGCCGAAATCATCTGCTGGGTACGCCTGAACCAGGTCCCAGATATGCCAGAACCACACGCTGGACACCCTGGAACCACCACCCTGGCACACCCGAACCACATGCCAGACACACCAGAAACAGGTCCCAGACACGCTGGAACCACCAGCTGGATACGCCTGCACCACCTGCTGGACATACCTGAACCCCTCACCAGAAATGCCTAAACAACCCGCCAGACATGCCCAAACCATCTGCTGGGACTGACGGAAAAACCTGCTGGCCAAGCTGGAACCACTTGAAGGACACACCATAACCACCTGTTGGACACTCAGGAAGCACATGCCAGACATGCCAGAACCATCTGTCGGATACGCTGGAACCAGGTGCCGGATACACTGAAACCACCTGCTGGATACACCTGAACCACATGCCAGACACACCTTAACAACCTGCCGGACATGCCTGAACCACCCAACGGACATGCCTGAACAACCTGCCAGACATACCAGAACCACCTGCCATGCACGCAAGAACCGCCTACCAGATATGCCAGAACCAGGTGCCCCATTCGCCCGAATCACCCCCCTGACATGCCGGAACCATTATCCGGACATGCTGGAACCACATGTCGGACACGCCAGAACCACATGCTGGATATGTTGGAACCAGGTGCTGGTCTTGTAAGAACCACCTGCCGGATAAGCTGTAACCAGGTGGAGGAAATGCTGGAACATGTGCTGGAAACCCCTGAACCACCATCCGGACATGCCAGAATCACGTGCCAGACATGCCGGAACAAAATGCCGGATACGCCGGAACCAGGTGGAGGAACTGCCAGAACAGCTGCTGGACACACCTGAACCACCTGCCGGACAAGCCTGAAACACCTGGTGGACAAGCCTGAAACACCTGCCGGGCATGCTGGAACCACCTGCCGGACATGCCCAAACCACCTGCCAGACATGCTGGAACCACATGTTGGGTATGCCGGACCAGGTGCTGGATATGCTGAAACCACCAGCCGGATATGCCAGAACCATGTGCCAGAAACGCCAGAACCAGATGCCAGACACACCTGAACCACCTGTAGGACGAGCCTGAACCACCTGCTGGAGAAGCCTGACCCACTTGCCGCATATGCCTGAACTTCTTGATGGACACTCCGCAACCACCTGCTGGGCACACCAGAACCACCTGCCAGATATGCTGGAACAAGGTGCCGGTCTTGCTGGAACCATACACCTGACATGCCAGAACCACCGTCCGGACATGCAGGAACCACATGCTGCACACGCTGGAACAACCTGCCAGACAAGCCTGAACTACCTGGTGGACAAGCCTGAAACACCTGCCAGACACAGTAGAACCATGACACAGACACGCCAGAACCACCCACCTGACACGCTGGAACCACCATCCAGACATGCTGGAACCACATGCTGCACATACTGGAACCACCTGCCAGATATGCCGAAACCACGTGGCGGAAACGCTGGAACTGGTGCCAGACACGCATGAACCACCTGCCGGACAAGCCTGAACCACCTAGTGGACAAGCCTGAAACACCTGCCAGACACACCTGAATCACTTGTTGGGTATGATGGAACCAGGCGCTGGATATGCTGAAACCACCTTCCAGATATGCCGGAACCATGTGCCAAAAACTCTGGAACCACCTGAAGGATACGCCGGAACCACATGCCAAATACACCAGAAACAGGTGCTGCACATGCCTGAACCAGGTGACGGAGATGACTGAACCACCTCCTGGTCACGCTGGAACCACCCGCGAGACGCACCAGGACCAGCTGCTGGACATGCCTGAAGCAACTGCCAGACATGCCCAAACCACCTTTTGGACACGTCTGAACCACATTTCAGAAATTCATGGACCACAGAATGGTCATGCCTGGACCACATGCCTGATGAACCTGGACCACCCGACAGACATGCCTGAACAACCTGCTGGGCACACCAGAAAATCCTGACAGACATGCAGGCATCACCTGAAGGACACACCATAAGCACCTGCGGGACACTCAGGAAGCACATGCCAGACACTGGAATGACCTGCTGGATATGCCAGAACCAGGTGCCGGACACGTCGGAACCACCTGCGAGAAACACTGAAATCACCTGCTGGATACACCAGAAGTAGA
>NC_060278.1:63107828-63110397 GCF_021613505.1 Equus quagga
AGCTGCCAGATAAGTCTGAACCACCTGCTGGACCAGCCTGAACCACTCTACGGACATTCCGGAACCACATGACAGGCACACTGGAATCAGGTGTCAGACACGCCAGAACCACCTGCTGGATACACCTGAACCATCTTCCACACACGCTGAAATCACCTACCTGACATGCTGGGACCACCTGTTGGATACGCTGGAACCAGGTGCCTGATCCGCTGAAACTACCTGCCGGACACGCCAGAACCAGGTTTCGGACACACCTGGACAAGCTTGTGTATTGGCCATTAGAAGGAAGGATCCAATTAGAGAAGATCATTTAAGAAGTGCACTTGTTAAGTCATGACTTTACAAGCACTCATGTAATCTACCCTCATAGGTGGACCCAGGATGAGCTCCTCCCAGAGTTAATGAGATTCTGAAGGATTTCTTGGGAAGCTGCTACCCTTAAACACTCAACGGGAAACTGAAACGAAAAAAGGTGTGCAGTTGTTTAATGTTGAGAGGAATAGTTGCTGTTTGTCCCTGCTGAAACGTGACAAGATATTTGAAAGGATTTAATAACTTGTGATGAGAAATTTGGCCAAATTGGAAGCTGATATTCAAAGACTGATAGGAACTTTTTTAGACTGTCTTCCCTAAATTAAGATAAAACTAAGGACACAGGGGCTGGTCCCGTGGCCAAGTGCTTAATTTCACGTGCTCTGCTTCAGCAGCCTGGTGTTCACCAGTTCGGATCCTGGGTGCGGATCTACACACTGCTCATCAAGCCATGCTATGCAGCGTCCCACATAGAAGAACTAGAATGACTTACAACTTGGATATACAACTACTTGCTGGGGCTTTGGGGAGGAAAAAAAAGAGGAAGCTTGACAACACATGTTAGCTCAGGGCCAATCCTCCAGAAAAAGGAAACTGGTTAGAAAAAAAAATAAGTATCCAGAGTTAAAAAAGGAAATTAAGGACAATACAAATGGATGGGTGTGTCTGTCTTTTGATAAGTAAATAACCTCTCCTCTTTATCTCAAAAACTTGTGATCCCTCAGGGAGCTGTTATCTAGACCATCCCAGATTCTTAAGACTGAAAAAATAAGAGGTGGGGAAGAAGGTTTTGGAGTTGCAGACTGTTCTGAAAGCATCCTTGCCCAAATATCTAAGGAAAATTTTAAAAACAGAGGCTATAAAATCTTTCTTGCTTCTGTCTGTGTGTTTATATGTGTCTATATATGTTGTATATGTGATATTTTTCTATCTCTAGAGGATGTGATTTCTGAAAGAGCTCTATTTAATTGCCTTAAAGTAAGTGCTTATATAAATGTAATAGAAACTAACCCAAATGTCTTTCAAGTTAATGTGATAAAAAAAATAATCTTTGGCAGATGAAATCTTAAGTTTAGTTTGAAATAAGCATGTCTTCAGAGTAATCAGTATTGGATATGATGCAGACATGTAACCTTCATTCCTCATGGGTCATTAATCAAATTAGCTGATGTTATCTCTGCTACAAAACTTGTTAGCATGGCGGCCAGTCCCATGGCCCAGTGGTTAAGTTCACACACTCCACTCCAGCAACCCAGGATTTCCCTGGTTTGGATCCTGGGCATGGACCTAGCATCCCTTGTCAAGCCATGCTGAGGTGGAGTCCCACGTAGCAGAACTAGAAGGGACTACAACTAGAATATACAACTATGTACTGGGGGCCTTTGAGGAGAAGAAAAAAAACTGGCAACAGATGTTAGCTTAGCGCCAATCTTTAAAAAAACAAAAATCTTGTTAGTAAAAATAGCAGAATGATAGCTGATCTTGTCCAATGTCTCATGAAGTTTTTGTGGATAATCTAAACAATTTTGGGGAGGAAATGATTTGGGTAGCTGTCAATGAGATTAGAGTTTACAGATAAACATTTTAGTAATAATTACATTTTAGGGCATGTTTACTTCAAATAGCTTCTAAAATCTCTTTGGTATCTTAAAATGTTAGAATTTTGCTAGGTTAAATTACATGATGGAAAAGTCAATAAATATCTAGATTATTTTCAAATAAGTTAAAATACAGAAGTATTAATTGCTAAACAAGTCTAAGTTTACCACTTTGGCCTTCTTATTAGAGAGAAGGTAAAGATGTTTGGATCTATTAGCAAACATGCCTTATGTTTTATTGAAAGTTTGTACTATCGAGCAGCATATGTTTCTGGAAATTATGAAAAGTATTTATAAATCTGCCACGGCACAGAATGCTAATCGAAAAGACAGTACATAATTGTTTACTTCTTATTTTTCACTAGAAATTAAGATTTCTAAGGGTTAAAAATTCTTATTAATGTAAGTAAATAAAATTACTAAAATAATAAGGAAAATATTTTAATATGCAAGGAAAATGAAATGTGCTTTCAGTAAACTATATATTTATATGGAGTTTATTTATATATGAAATGGAAAGGCATTTTGTTAAGACAAAGAGGGAAAGCACAGGACAAAGTCTGAATATAAAAAGAAAGTTATAGAAGGTTTGTGAAAAAAGAACATTTAGAAAAGAGTTTTATGCATGGTCAAGCTGGCTAAGATTGGAATAAACT
>NC_060278.1:63111372-63128847 GCF_021613505.1 Equus quagga
GATTGTGAGGCTCAGTAATCACAGCTGAATCACTGTCTCCAACTTGAGCATAAGGTAAGTCCCAGGCTCCTACTGGACACCTCCCAGTCCTTCCTACTCCTGCACCTGCCAACTACAGCTTTCAGCTCTGCTCACGGTAAGGCCAGGGGCTTCTTGGGGCGAAAATGTGACCAGCACTGCCTGGATGGCCCGCTGCTCGCTCAGAACTGCCAAGGCCCCATGGGCAGCAGCCCTGTGGACGTGGCTGGGGTGGGGGTGGGTGAGGTGTGGCTCCACCTG
Source organism: Equus quagga (assembly GCF_021613505.1). Lineage (NCBI taxonomy): Eukaryota > Metazoa > Chordata > Mammalia > Perissodactyla > Equidae > Equus > Equus quagga. The sequence goes on from NC_060278.1 coordinate 63,111,652, forward strand.
TGGCAGTTCCGGGAGATCTGTTTCCAAGACACAGCAGGGATGGCCCTGGCCTCAGGGGCTGTGACACTCAGGAAGGAGGTCCTCAGTAGCCTCTTAGGTAAGTCTCTTGGGCTGCAGGAAGTGCAGTTCTGTACCACCTGGCTGGTTCTGAAATGTTTCATGTACACATAATCAATTCTCTTTATCTAAACTAAAGGAAATGGGAGCTGTGTGCGTCTCGGTTTTAAAGTACAATGTACTGTGTGCTTTTTTCATTGTTCTCGCTGTGGGCTCTCTTCCTCCAGGAGGCTACACCTGCTCCCTTACAGCATGGTGCTGGGTTCCGAGAGAGCAGGGGCTGCAGCCTCGGGCCCGGGCCTGTCAGGGCAGCCCACTGCCACGGTCTACGGTGAAGCAATCCCATCGGCCCAGATGCAAGGGGGAAGCAGGCCCCTCCTCTTGACAGAGCAGCAAGCTTTCACACACACACAGGGGTGAGGTCTTGATGGCCATCTTTGGGACGCCCTGCCACAGCTGTGGTCCTTCTCCATGAACAATTTTCCATATTCTACTAAAAATGGGGATTCAGGCCAAGTGGTGAAGCATACACGGAGGCGGGAGTGGGGTACCAGTGCTGCTCTTGCATCAGCCCGCCGCATGCTCTCCAGCCAGTCTACGTGTTTGGGCTCAGTTTTCTCATTTGTTCCACTAGGGGTTGATAATTGGTGAAGTTGATAGCGCTAGATAATTTTTAAACTAAGTAAAAAATGCAGGTCAAGCGCTTGGCACAGAGCAGGGCACATGTCCAGCGCTAGCTATGATCACTGGTTCTCCAGCCTCAAAACCCTCTCTCATCTGGCAGGAAAGAGGCACTCAACACCCACAGTGGCCTGGGGCAATGACTTCTCTGAACGCAGGGTCTCTCCCTCTGCAGATCTCTCAGCTAACAGGAAGGAATCTGTCCCAAACCCAAAGAACTCAACCAACCAGTTTTCCAAACCTCCCCAACGCAACTCCCTTGTTTATCATGTGTTTACCTCTTGGGTGTTGAAATGTTTAAGAATCTGGTGGAGACAGGTTTCCATCTATGCTTCCCGTCTTGATGGCAAAAACCTCCCTCCACTGTTGAGCTTGCCGTGCTCCATCCCAGGCCGGACGGCTCACAGACACGTCTCATTTATTCTTCACTGTAGTTCCAGGGAGGGAGATACCACTCCCGTTTTCTAGAGAAAGAAAACGAGGCGCAGAGAGGTTAGGAGGCTGCCCAAGGTCACAGAGCTAGTACAGCCAGGGTTTGAGCCCAGGCTACAGATGCTGGAGCAATCGGAGAAAACGTACATGGTTCCAAATCAGCCGAGGTTAGTGTGGCAACTGCTTCTCTGTTACACTTCCCTCCAGGCAGGAGGCGACCCGGCGGGGCTGAGGGCGGCAGCTGGGTGCTAAGAGCACCGGACCCCAGACCACGCTCCAGATCCCCAGAGCCCCCTGGCCCGAGGGCCCCTGATCAGCCCGTTCAGCACATGGGGGCTGTTTGTGTGTCTGGACCGTGGGCAGGCGGCCCGGCCGAGCGCGGGGTTCACGCTCAAGGGTGCACAGAGGGATGAACGCTTTGACTTCAGTCTCTGAGACGCCGAAGCGACGTAACTTCGGCAGTCCTCGGACCCCCTGTGCGCCTCGCTCCGCCGGCCGCTTACGTCCTGGGCCCGCTCCTTCCCGAATTTCCGACGGATCCCGGATCTCCGCCGGAGCCCGCGGCCCGCGACGCACGTGTCTCTGCTCTTCCTCGCGCCGCGCAGCCGTCGGAACTTGAAGACGCACAAACTGAAACCAAAACAGCCGGACGCCCAGCGTCAGGGCGGGAGCGCCGACAAGGGGGGCGCATAGCAGCCCCGCCAGGCCCGGGGACCCCGCTCCGCCCCGCGCTCCCCGGCGCCCCCTCGCTCGGCTGCTGCCCCTCCTCCCTCGCGGTCCCCTTCCCTACGGCGGGAGAAGAAGGGGTGGGGACCGGGGCGGGCTCCGGGAGGCAGCTGCAGAGCGGGAAGGGGCCCCCAGGAGTGGGTGGCGGCCGGAGGGCGGGGACGGGGCGGGGCCCGAGGAGACAGAAGGGGGCCCCTGCTCGCCGCTCGGCCTCGGGGCGCAGAGGGCCTCGGGGCTTCGGGCGAGATGGCGGCGCGCAGCGTGGGCCGCGGCGTCGGGAGGCTGCTGGGCAGCCTGCACGGGCGCTCGGGGCAGCCGGCACGGCCGCTGCGCGGGGGGAGTGTCCCGCACCGGGCGGCCTCCGGGCTGTGGGACAGCGCCCCCGCCGCCCCAGCCGCGCAGCCCGGCTCCTACCAGGCGCTGAGCGCGCAGGCCGCCCGGGAGCCGGCCGCCTTTTGGGGGCCGCTGGCGCGGGACACGCTCGTGTGGGACACCCCCTACCACACGGTCTGGGACTGCGACTTCAGTAGCGGCAAGATCGGCTGGTTCCTGGGAGGCCAGTTAAACGTGTCTGGTGAGTAGGCTGCGTGGCCCCAGGTGCCCCTGAGGGGACTCACAGAACCCAGCTGGCGGCAGCCACCCCGGGGCAAGCGGGTGGGGGCCCCACCAGAGTCCCCTCCTCCAAGATTCTGCCTCTTGCGCTCTAAACCACGTCACCCTCGCCCGCATCCCGCCGGGTTCCAGAGGCCCCAGCCCCCCGCCCACTGTAAACCCCCGTCCCGACTCCACCTTCCCAGCTCGGGCCGGTGTCAGCTTGGTCACCCAGCTGCTGGCCTTGCCCCAGCTGGCTCCTCGATCGGCCGACTCCTCCATCGATCGGTCGTCTCCGAAGTTTAACTACCGGCTTCCACCGCACCGCGGAGCGCAAGCCTGCGGGCAGCGGCGGGCGACACCTGGGCCAGGCTGAGGCGGAGGGTGCAGCGCCCCCAGGAGTCGGAACTTCCCCACTCCTGTCCCGGGACCGGAGACAAAACCCAAAAGCCTCTATCTGTTGTCTCCGCCAGCTGCCCTGCCGGCGACCCGCCTGGGGAAGAGAATCTGCCCACGTAAACAAATCGAGCTTCTGCCGGGGCCCGAGGGAGGAGAAAACCCCGGGCCAGCAGCGGCACTCAGTTATCTCCTTGCTCCAGGGCCTGTGTGCTGGAAGGAAGGAATGGCGAGGCCTCCCAGTTCTCAGTTTCAGCTGCAGCCCAAAGACCCACGGCTTGCTTTAGACCTGGTGGCCATTGAGGTCCCAGAAACCAGTTCCACTAGCCAGTCAGTCCTCTGGTATCTGCTGAGACTGAATCTACAACGGTTTTGCTAAGATTTGGGATTGGGGGGTGGGGAGAGTACACAGTGTCCCCACCAGCAAGGGGAGAATGCCCAAGAACTGGAGGCAGTGGGGCCAGACAGGATAGGCCTGGAGTTGGGGGGCCTGGGGAGGAGGGAACTTGCAGCCAGGGGTGGTGGTCAGCAGGGCTGTGATGTCAGGGACAACCAGTAACCCTGTAGGTGGGGTCTAGAGGGTGTGTAAGGACAGGACCTGCAGATTTTCTTGGCAAGGTCATTCCCTGGCCACGCCCTAAACCTGAGGTCAGATCCGCCGGCTCACACAGCTCCACCATTTGCTGGCCCAGGTGTTCTCTCCTCTGAGCCTTGGGCTCCTCCTGTATGGACTGGGGGCAAGAAGCCCACCTGCTGGGCTGGTCGCGAGGATGGAATGCTAGAAGATATGGCACCTGCCCAGCACTTACTAGTGACCAATAAGTAGTAGCAATTTTAATTTATTATATTCAGAAATAGCCATAAAATTATAGGTAGTGTCTTGCAGTTATCTTTCAAACAAAGAAACTTAAGAGAACTTTGGACCGGATTTTTTTTTTCATATTGTATATTACTTTGCTGGTTTAATCAAAATGAGTCATTACTAGATAAGGGTTTTCTCTAAAATTGAGTCAGCAGCAGGTGTCCTTGAACTAGTGGGAAAAAAAAACAAACCCTTCGGTTTGCAGAGTTGGTGGAATGTGCCCTTGAAAGGGAGGAGAGCGACTTGCAGCAGGAAGGGGGCAGACAGTGTGCAGCTCCTTTGGAAGCCGCCTGGGACTTGGGACACAGCCTGAGGCTGCTGTGGACGATCACATTGGCTCGCGCCCACTGCGATCTCTCTCTCAGATAAAACAGTGGGGTGGACCTCACGGGCTGGCAGCAAGGACCTTGTGAGCTGTGTGGGGTGTGGTCAGCAAGCAATTCTGCCTCCTTTTCCTTTCACTTATTTCTCCTGAGGATGCAGCCTTTATGGCTGCTTTAGCCAGAAACTGAGCTTCAGAAAACTGCCTTGTAGAAAAACAGCTTTTCAGCAGCATTCTCACCCCGGATGTGTATGCCCACCCGCTCACCTGTCAGGAATCTCTCTGCCCTTTCCCAGTGTCTGCACTGATGGCATGAACTACAGAACTGATGGCATGAAGAAGGACCTGGCCAGGTGCTGGCTGTCGTGGGAGCCCCTAGAATGTTGTGGAATGGGTGGGAGTGTTTTGGCCTGATCTGTCTGTGCGTGAGAGTGTGATGATGGCTTGTTCCGAAGGGGCGTCACTCTCGAAACTCCCATTATCCCTTCCGGAAGATCCGTACCAGTGGTTGTCACAGTGTGGTCCCTGGACTGGCAGCATCAGCATCACCTGGGAACTTTTTAGAAGCGCAAGTTCTCAGGCGCTATCCTAGACAGCCAGAACCAGAAACCCTGGGGTGGCCTGCTGCTGGTGTTGAGGAGGTCTTCCAGGCGCTCTGAGGCACACTTGAGGGGGAGAACCACTGACCTGGATACTCCAACGTAGGCAGATCAAGGCACTTCTAAAATGGGCAGAATTGGGATTAGTGAACTAGAGATGACTCTATGAAACAAACGAAAATGGTATGTGGGTGGTGTGGCACAGTTTAGTGGCTCCGGGTCTGTCTTTAGAGTCACACCTAGGTTTGAATCTTTGCTTTCCCCTTACCATTCCTTGCATGCATTCCCTCATCTGTGAAATAAGGTAATGTGTAACTGAATTCTGTTCTAGTTACTATTGTTGCATATCAAACAGCCCCCAGGCTTAGCGGCATTAAGACGACATCGGTTTTATTACTCACAGATCCTGTGGGTCAGGACTTTGGACAGGGCCTGACAGCTTGCCTCACATGGCTTGCTTCTGCTCCCGATTGATGTCTGGGGCGGGCGGTTGTCATCTGCCTCCTTCTCACTCCCAAGTCTGTGGCCTGGGCTGGGATGACTGCGGGCTGAGTTCAGCTGGAACTGTGGCCCAAAGCACCTACCCAGGGCTTCCCACAGCATGGCAACTGGGCCCAGGGGACGTCAGCGACCAGAGGTCCCAGAGACCAAGTCAGAAGCTGCTAGGCTTCTTCTGACCAGCAGTGTGTGACTTGGGGACACCCACGGCTGTCGTTAGCATCAAGTGAGAAATGCTCGTAAAGCACCCTGGACTGTCTTTAGCATGTACTCGCACCCAATCGCTTGCCTTTGTTATTTATTAATGAATTGTGGGGGGAAGCTGTGACCTTGAGCCTGGCCTTCAGCAGTGCTGCTAAGAGCACTGCCTCCTCTGAACAGGACCACATGGGTTTGCATTTGATCAGCCTGGAATAGCTGAGAAGCAGGCTGGGGAGGGCATGCAGGTGGACGAACAGCATGGCTCTCGAAGCCCAGCCTGGAGCTCTGAGATAGCTGGGTCACCAGGTGTGGTCAGGGTGTCAGAGGTCCCCTGGGCAGGGGAGGTAGACCTCCAGCCCTTGCAGTGACTTGCTTCTATTATGTTTACATAAAACTGCTTTGCAGAGGTTCTTTGGAAAGCCAAGTTCTAAAAAGGATTCTTTCCAGTCTTTGCAGTTTGCCTGTGTCCTTCGCAGGGCTCAGCAGCTGTCTTTGCTCTGTGGTATGTAAACTCAAGATGTCAGGAAGTTGCAAGTACAGAACCGGAGGGTAACGACATGTGTTGCTTTCAAAACACGCCACTAAACTCTATTTTCTAAACACCAAGTTCTGAGTTGATTTTTTTTAAGGTGTATACATTCTTACTTTCAAGCAAGGGTGTAGAGAAACTATTTTTAACCAAGCATTGAACACAGAGGTTTCTTGGATGCTTTTTGGAACATTAGTTGCAGCAATGGAAACCGTTTTTGCTGCACTCCTCTCTCCTCTCAGTGTGCCAGAAGGCAGACACAGTGAGAATGGCAAGGCGCTACTGGCCTGGCCTTCTTTTTTCTCTCAGTGGTTAAAGTAACTTGTCTAAGGTCTCTCAAGGAACTCTAAATGAAAATATAACCCCAGGTCTTCGGAAGAGAGTCCTCCAAAAGAGTCTGAAACGTCCCCAGTTGTCAGAGGCATGACTGACTTTAAATAGCAAATGCTTCTGGAAAGTTGGCAAATACAATTTTTGTGGCTATGTAATATCTTAATGTGTGCCAGGGAGATTTTCTATTTAAAGAAAACCCATTGTGAGCCCTTTTGTGAATATTAAGTCCCTCATTTCTTTTGGTTAAAATTGAATTTCTGTATGAAGTTTCACTTAAAGTTGGGGAGGGGGAGGGCTGGATCCAAACCACCAACAAGAGTTCTTGAAAATTCCTACATACGTGAGCGCCACCTTTATAATGGAAAGGATAAGCCTTTGTAATCTTCATTAAAAACAACACCCCAAACCCCTGAACTACCAGCAGCATTTGCTCAGCCGCTCGCAGGGCTGTGTCAGGGCTGGGGCGCAGACCTGCACTCCGGTGAACACAGTGGACTCTCATCTCCTCTCATCCTCACGACTCCAGCATGAAGTGGTTGGTGGTCCCATTGCACGGATGTGGAAATAAAGGCTCCAATTCATGGATAGTGACAAAGAGTGAGGAAATGCCCCAGTGCCACGGAGCCTGCATTCTAATGAGGAGATGGACCACAAATCAGTCAGGGAGCAAATCCATTCTGGGGTAACCTGTTCAAGGTTTTTACTGCCACAAGGGGAGAATTACGGTGTCATCCACCCCACCCCCATAATAAAGGAACCCTAGGGACGTGGTTCCTGCCTTCTGGAACCTCAGGGGAGGGTTTAGTAGAGCTCACCTTGTGTCCCAGAATGGGGACCACTGGGCAGAGGAAGCAGGCATTAAATAGTGTGAGCCACTATTGATGAGTGATGGAGAGGGAGAGATCGTCATGTGCTGGGAATTTGGAAAAGGCTTGAAGCAGGAGGCAGGGCTTGAGCTGAGCCTTAAATTGTGCTTGGTCCTCGCCCAACTCTTCTTGGAAATGCTTGGAAATGGAATTTTCTTGTCCCACTGCCCAGTTCTTTGGTTGGAGCTATTTTTTAAATGGGGACATGTAAGAATTCCTTTCTTGCCTCCCTTCTTTTCTCCCTGCCGTTGAGGCAATAGCAGGAACTATAAATATGTGTTTTTATACATACATGGCATTTTAGGGCCCTGTCACCCCACACCCTGCACTGTGCTTTCTCTAGGTGCCCGTATCATCTGAGTGTCATTCACAGAGCAGTGAACTGTTTCCCTTGGGAACACTGCCACACCATCTGACCCCGTGACAAGAAACTCTCCAATGGTATCTAACTCTTACGGTCACTCCCAGAGTCAGGAGCCGTTACCCCCCACTATGGATTAGGAAAGTGAGATTTAGATTAAGTTACAAGTGCATTGTCTGTGGCTAGTGACTGGTTGGACAGGGGCCAGACTCAAGAGCGTGGTTTCCCCGTGACTCCAGGCTGCCATCCAGTGAAGGCGTGGCCAGATGTCCTACAGAGCAGGCAAGCATGTTTAATTACTTCTGTCCCCATAGGACAGGAAAGACCCTCTGGAATCTGGAGTGTACTTACAAAGGAGACGTGCGTGCAGACGTGTCTGTCCGTCAGCATGGTCCTGCACCAGCAGCACGGTGTCGCATCAGGTCTTCTTCGAGGTGAAGATGCTCAGGCCCACTCCCACTGCTCATTTGGAGCCTCAGGGCAAGGCCTTTCCATCGCTGTGCTAACAAGCCCTCTGGGGGACTCTGGGGGCCTTAGAAGTGCTGATTTAGGCCAAGAAGAGACTTTCTTGAGGGACAAAGCCACAAAGAGAGGAAGAGGTCTATTCCCTCCCCTGGGCATGGGGTCAACCTATTGTCATTTGGACCCCAATGTCCCCCTCAGCTTGAGGACTGGAATGCTGTCTGTCATGCAGGCTTTGCCACTCTGTCTGCTCTGTTCTTTGGGCTACCTGCACTTGTACGACCGACCGTGAGCAGGACCTCTGGCCCTGCCCACGATGGCTGCAAGCTGTAAACATCTCAGGAGAGACAGAGGGAGGCATGAAGCGCTCAGTGAGAGAGTGAGGACACGGAGGTGCAGACCCGCATGAGGGTGGGAACCAGGTGAGGGGCTGCAGTCAGGGAGTGGGACAGCATCTCTCAGGCAGGGAGAAACTGTGCAAAGGCCCTGAGGCAGGAAGGTGCTCACCCGAATGAGCAAGACCAGCGAAGAGAGGTAGTTCATTTGGGGCCTTGGTGGCCACTTGTCCAGCACCTTCTGTGTGAAGGAAGGCACCTAGCGGACACTGCACCTGGGGCTCAGTGCTGACCTGCCTGGATTCCTGCCATCTGTCAGCCCTGGGAAGAGATGACACACAGTCGGTCTCATTCTGGGTGCTGTCTGTTCTGTGGCAGGTCCTCTCCCTCCACCTGGCGCAGCTCTGCCCTCCTACTTGGTGTAAAGCAGGTGCAGGAGGCCCTGCTGGGCTCCAAGGCTGTGAGGGTCTTGCTCCAAGTCGGGCAGTCACTCTCAGAGTGAGAGGTATGGCCCGGGGCCCGGCTGCCCGGGAGCAGGCAATGAGGGGAGATGAGTCCTGGGTGAGGCGTCATGCATGTTCTGAGGCCCTTCCTGCCGCTTCCTGGCTGGACTTTGGGCGGGTCACCAGATCACCTGGACACTGTTTCCTAAGCTGTATCTGAGTTGGCCACTTTCATGGTGACTCAGACGGTTCAGCGTAGAGTGGGAGAAGGTGTGCTGCAGCAGGCTTCTTGGATAAGCACGTGTGCACACATCTCCTGGGGTCTTCTTGGGGCAGGTCTGGGGTGAGGCCGAGTGTGTGCATCTGTAACCAGCTCTCCAGTGATGTTCATGTGCACGTGGGAGCGGCGCCTTCCTCCTGCGGGACCCCTGCTCAGTGCACGGCTGTAACCCAGTCTGTTGGTCCTCAGCTGGGCACTCCAAGGCTTGTCATGACCTGCTCAGGGGCACCACTTCCTGTTCTATCCATCAGGTCCTCCAAGGCCAGGCAGCAGGGGTAGGGGACAGGGTCTGCCCCTGCTGAGGGGTGGTCACCACCTCAGTTCTCAAGCGAGGGTGTGGACTTATCTGCTGATTGTTCCAGAGAAGCCAGAAATCCCTGGTTTTAGTGTGAACACTCTTGCTTTCTAAACTTGGGACCAGATTGACACACACACTGATGTCGGGTTTGTCACACAATCCAGGTTTGGCCACCCAGCTCCTTCTTGTCAGTTTGTCTTCTTGCTTTTCCTCTCTTCTATTTTTCGGGCATTCCTTCTCTTTTTCTAGTAATTCAAAGAAGTTTTCTGCATCAGTAAGTAGTATTGGTAATTTTTTCCATGACCTCTATCTTCCTTTATTAAATTTTTTGAGGTATAATTTGTACACCTGTTAGGAGCCATAAAGTGGAAATGAAATTTTTTAAATTATAAGAGTAAATGATAGATAAAATAACCCAAGAGGAAAAAAATGTAGTTCACACACACACACAAGCTAAAGTATGTAACTGTTTTCATGTGAGTCCCCTCAGGAATCGGGGGATCATGTGCTCTTTGTGGATAGGCTCTTCCATAACTTTGTCAGAAGGGCATTCCAGCAGGAAGTATTTACGGAAGTCTGTGCCTCACAGCAGGGAGCTCGCGCTGGTTACAGGACCTGTATTCACATAACAGCACTTTGACATCAGTCTTCCACTTGATCCTGATCATTGCCCTGGGAGGGATACGTGACAGAGATTGCATCTCCCATTTATATAGTGGAGATTGATTTGGGGAAGATAAGTAACTGCCCTGAAAAGGAAAAAAGAAAAAAATTATATACTTGGACATGGGGGTGATCCTAAAGACCAGGGGGGCAGATAGCAGCTGGCCCCCAAAGCTATTCGTGGCAGTGAGGGCTGGTAGGAAGGGGGCATGTGCTGGCATTAACCAGCCAGAGCTACGCTCCCTTTGAAATCAAAAGAGTAGTGAACAGGATGTTAGCAAGTGAACATGATCCCACTAATCTTCAGGTTTACAGTAAACTCGCAGAACTGACCTGTGTTTTGTGGGCAGTCATGTGATCTGAGCTTTGTTAGTGGAGGGGGAGAGGAGCAGAGCCTTCCGGAAAACCAGCGTGGCACTTCCCCATTGCTGCATGGCTTCTTGGAGCAGAGGCTGGTTTGTAGGGTCTGTCTGGACACCTGAGAGCCTGTGTGGGTCCTTGTCCCAGGAGCTGCAGACTGAGTTGGGGGCGTGCTCTGTGCATGAAGTTTTCTCTCCAGCAGCTCAGGCTGCTTCGCTCAGCCCCAGCTGCCTAGTCCATCCCCAGGGAGCCTTGGAAACCAGGTGGCCAACTGGGTCTGGTTGCCCTGGGGTGGCCAGGTGATGCCAATGTGTGGCTGGGGTGGGACTACTGGCATGAAGCGCCTGCTTCACAGTGTTCACAGGATCACCCTGTATGTGTGAGGTCGTATTTGTATAGGATCGTCTCGTTTTCCCAGGCTCTGAAAATCACCCTTCTGCTAGCAAGGAAGTAGAACCTTGCCTTTCTCAAGGGAAAGGTCCACCTCTGGGGAGTGTAGCACGGGCCGCAGCAAACCAGGTCCTCCCCAACTCTGACTCGAAGAGCACCAAGTGTAATGTCCCTAAACCTATTTTTGTGCAGTCAATTGCCTGGACCAGCATGTTCAGAAGTCCCCGGAGAGCGTCGCTTTGATCTGGGAGCGAGACGAGCCTGGAACTGAAGTGAGGATCACCTACAGGTACCGTGTGTCCCCTGATGGCGGGCATGTCAGCGCCCAGCAGCGTCTCCTGGGCCTCCGCGTCTCTGAGGTAGACACTGGCGACAAAGCCCTCTGCCGGGCTGTGAATAGGAGCAGGATCGTCCAGCCTGGAGGAGGCCAGCCTTCTCGGTCACCTTGGCAATGCTTGGTGTCTTTAGATCCCCACAGAAGGAACTGGGTCTTGGAAACAAGGATGTGGAGTGCTCACGGCACGGGGAGGCTTTGCACAGTCCTGTGTGCTGGGTTCGGTTCTGGGCGGGGGTTATCCGAGTATCCGGGGGCATGTTTCAGCTTTGGAAATGTTCTCTGGTCCCAGGAAAAGTAAACGTGAATGCAGGCTGAATAAAACACGTGCTGGAGTAATGACGGTCAGCCCCGCCTCCTACTTGTGGAGCACTTACGAGAGGAGGACAATAAATAAGACGGAGTCTTTTAAAGAGGGATACACCTGACATCTGTATTCTTTGATTCCTTAAACAAATTCTTCACATTCTCTGTGACAAGCGTGCTTCTGGATGTTGTGTGCATGTTGGGGGTTTGAATGAACGGCAAGTCCAGGAACAGTGGCCCTGGACTTCTGAAGCACTGCCCCCTGCCAGGACTGCCTTGCCCAGAGGTCCTTGTGGTCTGTCACTGTGGGCGTGGGTTCCCCTTCATCGAGGTGGAACCCCCTGCGCTTAAGCCTCAGCATACCTTTAGGACGCTATCTCAGACCCACCGTGAACCCAAGCTGTGTGTCCTATATCACCAGACCCCGCCTCCATGGAGAAGTCATGAGCAGGATTACTCTCCTGCTGGGTGGCTTACACCTTTTCAACAAGTTTCATTGAGTACCATTCTATCAGTCAGGACAGGCTCCGTTATGTTGTAGTGACAAACAATCGCCAAACACATGGCAGAGTGTGGCTGGGTGATCACTTTAGATTGCAGCAGTCAGAGAAGGCCTCCCTGAGGAGGTGACATTTAAGCTGAAGTCCTACTGACAAGAAGGAGCAGCCATGAGAACACTGGGGGAAGAACATCTGGGCTGTCCAGGGCCCTGAGAGGGTAGCACAGGCGTGCTGGGGACAGGGAGGAGGTGTGTGTGGTGGGGCCACAGGGGGTGGGGTCGGAGAAGGGGGTCCAGACCCTGGGACCTGAGAACAGCCATCAGCCTGTCATGAGTGACTTGGGGACCACTGGGCACCCCACGTTTCCTGTTTGTTTCTCAAACTCAGGTTTTATCACAGACCAAATTCACCAAACCTGGTAAAAGTGTATTCAAGTTGACTTTTGGATACAACAAAGTGACCTTGTTAACCTGCTGCCGCTTCTAGGGGGCACTGCCCTATTTCCCCTGCCCTCCCCAAACAACTTTGCCTCTCAAAGTCCATCACAGCCTTGACTGCCATTCATTGTATCCACCTCTCCTCCTGTGCATGTGACCTCCTGGCTCCGTGTGGCCCACAGACCCGCAGCATCGTTGCCTGGGAGCCTCCGGCCCCCAGGCGACGGAGGCAGAGCCCCAGGGGCCCTGTGCACACTGGAGTCTGAGGAGCGCTGCTCTAATAAACAAACTGGCTACACTGTTCTTTGCTATTATTGGCCCAACTTGGTTCATATGTGCTTCTTCAGTAAAAGATTAAGACGCTATGAGTTGGGGGTGGAGGAGCTAACCACTTGGATGCTGGAGATAGAGCAGGTCCGGCGATGGACTGACTTCCTCCCACAGCCCCTCCAGCATGCCTGGACCCTGGGGCGGGTGGGCCCTGTGCCATTCCGCCTTGGCCCTCGCTGGCCGCCGTGTGCACATGGAGCCAGTGTGCAGCTGCCTAGAGCAGTCTGAGCCCCTGTCGAGACATGTGGTTAAACATAAACCATGGGGGAGTTTCAGGGCAGCAGCGGAATGTTACAGCGAAGGACAAGGTTGGTCCCACAGCATCAAAGCAGCCCCAGGCAAGGAGAGACTTAGAGCACAGGCAAAGGCTCTGCTATTTCTCTCCGAAGATAAGCAGCCTGAAGTGGTTTACAGACTTAGGCGGGGCTCGGGGCCAGATGACTATTTCCATCTACTGTGTGAGTAGAAAGAAAAGTCTGTGTACAGGTTGTCTGTAACTGCAGTGGGTTTTTGAGGGACTTGGGTTAATTATTTTCCTGGTCATTTTAGGTTTTTGACATGAGATTTTCTTCCTCTTCTCTCAGAGGAAAGCCACCTACACACTGCTGCTGGTTGTCCTGCCAGCACACAAGCCGCCACTAAAATAAGTGCTGTCCTGCCCCGTGTCTCGTGGTGGCACCCGAGGTGCCCCAGGACGGCCACAGGGCTTGTTGGCCTGCAGACCACATTCCGGACTAGTAGCCGGGGCCCTTAGGAAGCCCCGTGGGGTGCTGGCAGCAGTGCAGTTTCCTGGGGACCACGCCTGCCTTGTCTGTCTGAAGATTGGGGTGCCCTGTCTCATTCCTCAGGTGCCACAGCCTCTCTGTGGGAGTCTGCTGAATTCGTTTGACGAGGCGCCTTTCTGAAGAGTCGCTGTGGAGCTTGTAAGGTGGCCCAACGACCCCTCCCCCGATGACACTTGGTGGCACCTCCACCCCCTCACTGCAGTCGCCTCTGTGGCTCTGTCTAGGCAGACACACACGTGCACGCACACGTGGGCACACGTGTGTGCACCTAATGCAATCACACACGGACATTTTAAACGTGCTCATTCTCCAGACACATTTCTCCAGCTGCTCTTGTGTTGGAGGATCCGTCTTGGCAGTGTCTCCCAGGGTGCAGGGCGGCCCTGCCCATCCCGGGAGCTGGGCCCGTCCTGGGAGCTGGGCCCTGTGATGACTTGGCTATGGCCTGTGGTGCACTCTTAGGTTGCCTTCAAGTGTCTGCTCTTCTGAATACTGGCGTGTATCTGTAACCTCACCTCCCTTGGGTTGGGGAGGCCTGGGAGGATCAGCTGTAGGAACCTTGCAGAGGCCCCAAGTCCCACCCTGTCCTCACCCCACCTGCCCCATCAGTTCTTTCCCTCTGCGACACCAGCTTCACCAGTTCCCAGGAGCCCCCTGCCAGACTGCCAAGGCTGTTGGGGTGCACTCACAGTGTGGTGGGCCTTGGGCTGGCGTGGCCACGTGGCCCCAGGGGTAGGAGAGCCTTGTCAGCAGTGGCTCTGTGCAGCTCTGTCCCGCAGAAGTGCGGTACTCACTTCCCACTGGGAAGCGAAGGGGCAGGAGCGCTTTGCCCGGCAGGGGTCAGCCTGGGATGGTCTGTGCACATCTCCCAGGGATGACGGCAGCCTCAAGGCCAGAGGGCTGCCCCAGCCCGATTTCCAATCTCCCTCTGCCCATCGGTGCGTTCAGAGCTGGCCTGAGGAAACTGTTTCCTCATAGTGAACCAGCAGGACTGCAAACCGTGGGCCCCACTTGAACTGCCGGAGGCCTCCAAGGCCATGTGGGTGCAGATAACCCGGGTGGCTCCCCGGGCTGTGCAGCCAGATAGCACCCTGGGCACTGCTCCTTTCAACTGTCCACGTGAGCTTCTCTGGTATGGTGCCTATTTTACAGGATTGTCCTTCATGTCCAGTTGGAGTAGGCAGACTCTAGAGGCCCTGGGGATGGGGTGTGGAGAAACACGAATCCCTTTCCTTCAGGAAGGTGGAGGGGGTGGGTCTTGGGTAGATTCATGAAGCTTCAAGACCACTGCCTGCCTGTAGCCCAGGGGTCTGGGCCAGGCATTTTCAAGCTGGGGAGGGACACCAGGTGAGCAGAGCAGACTGAGGCCCTGTGTGCAGGGGTGTGGGGTGTGCATGGCTACCCTGAAACAGAGGACAGGGCAGGTAGTGGGTGCTGTGCTGGAAGTATTTACCAAAGCTCTGAACTAGCTCATCTTTTATCTGAGTTTCTCTGAAGACGGCCTGAATTTGAACCTGAGCCCAAATGTGACCCTTTTAATTAAGCTGGAACAGGTTTTAGCCCTGGCCAATTCTGTGACCCAGAGGCCCGCCAGCTGTGGGCCTCAGTGTCTTCATCTATAAAACAAGGGACCAGAGGAGACCAGCGCTGCCCCAGCACAGCAGGCGTGGCTCAGGGCGGTGGTCGCAACCAGCGCTGTGAAACACTGCAGTGGAGCTGGGCATCCGTGTGCTGTGCCAGGAAGGGCAGACGTTTTGCAGGCGCCTGCAACGTGAGCTGAGTGTAGTTTTCATTGTAGGTCGAGCCCCTGGGGGGGGGCAGGGGGTGTGCGTGTGATTTCGCGGTTGTTCCATCTGGGCCTTCTTCCTGGGCAGGGGAGTTGTGCACAATGAGGGACCATGTCCAGAGGAGCAGAGGGGACGCCAGGACCCCTCCACCCGGCCTGACTCAGAGCCCCTCAGTATGCCAAGGGGGCAGCTTTCTCCCTGGGCATGCCAGGCCAGGCATTAGGTGTTGCTGAGACTCTATGTGGCCTGGTGCCTCATGTGTAGGGCCCACAGAGAATACAAGATGGGGCCTGGCCCTTTGGGGCACCCCTCTGTCTGGGGCAGCTAGACCAATACATGTGGGCTGAGGGAGCTGGGTGGGCCTGCAGCCTGGAGGCACCTACCCAGGAGGTTTGTTTGTGTCCTTGGTCCTGGGTGTCTTCGAACGTGGCCATTTGTTAAGGTCACAGATGTGGCCGGTCCCTGTGGGCTCCAGCGGTAGGAAGCAGGAAGCCTAACCAGGGACCCCCGGCTGGAGAAGGCCTTGGGGGAGTCCTGCGGAGGGCTGGGTTTGAGAGGCAGAGGAGGGGAAGGCATGCTGATGAAGGCAGAGGGGGTGATGGCAGGTGAGTGTGCCAAGGGCTGAGGCTGCCAGCTTTCGGGAAGGTGGAGGCCTGCGCTCTGCACCCGCTCTGCCCCTAGCTGTGGGACCCGCAGCAGACCCTCCACCTGTCTGACCTCAGTTTTCTCATCTGCAGAATGGAAACATGCTTCTCCTTCCCTGAGTGGCTGAGTGTTGAACAGCACATGGGCATGAAAGCCCAGAATAGTGTCTGGAGGGGCGTCTGTTTTAGCTATAGGTCAGAGCCAGCTGAAGGGAGGCCAGCCGAGGATTTCAGATTTGATCAGGGGAAGGCATCAGAGTGGCCCTGTGGCTCCTGGGTTCCGGAGCGGATGGGGTGGCATGTTCAGGGTGAGGACTCCACCTGGGAGAACAATCGCCCGTCAGCTAAAAGGGGGCCCCTCCCCTTCTCGTGGGCCCAAACCTTGCACCTCGCTCTTTTCCTTACCCTCACATTAATTACTTTAGTGAGCAAACGCCTTTATTAAAATATCAGGGCACTTGAGTGGGAGGGTCCTTAATAGGCATATAATGAGGTTGGGTGGGGTGCTTTGAGGTGAACCAGGGCCAGTGATCACCTGTCACACAGGGCAAAGTCGGCTTGTTCAGCGGGCTACCCTGGGCGAGGAGAGGCCGGTGACTCCTGGGCTCACGTGCGGTATCCCAGCTTCCCCGCCTAAGAGGAGGGCATGTCCTGGGCAGATCTCCTTCCCCTCTGACCTCTGAGTAACTCTGATCGCCAAACTTGGCTGGGAATCTGCATGCTGACTCCCAGAATCCGGTAGAAACCCTGGGTCACTTGGATGATGCTGGTTTTAAACCCGCATCTACCTTTCCTTAAGACTGCTCCAGATACTGAAGCTGGGAAGTGTTTTGAATCCTTCACTATGTGACCACACATTTTTGTTTGTCCTTTTGGGCAAGCTAAGGCTCTTGGAATTTCATATTTTAGAATGGCCATATCTTGGGACTGCAGGAAGAATGACCCACACCGAAAGAGTCTATCTTTATGTCCAGGGAAATCTTCTCGATGGGGACCTTTCTGAGAATTTTCTGGGGTCAAAAAGGGGTAGAGATTTACTTCAAGGAGCACACACAGGCAAACACCTCCTTGGAACTGGATCCCTGCTTTTGTGAACCCCTTTCTGCCATGTAGGGGTATTGGGGGGGGGTGGGGGGTGGGGGGGGGGGGGGGTGCAGGCTTGGGGGGGGGTGCAGGCTTGGTAGGCTCCTGGGGGTTTGCAGGTTCCCTGGGTGTGCAGGCTCATGATGGGGGGCCGGGGTGGGGCGGAATGCAGCCCTGCAAGGGGAGGTTGCAGGCAGGCTCTGGGGTGGGGGGCAGGCAGTGCAGGCTTGGGGGAATGCAACCCTGCAAGGGGAGGGTGCAGGCTTGTCGGGGGAAGTGCAGCCCTGCAAGGGGAGGGTGCAGGC
>NC_060278.1:63128857-63198410 GCF_021613505.1 Equus quagga
GGCTGGTGCAGGCTTGGGCAGGTGGGTGCAGGCTCTGGGGTGGGGGGGTGTAGCCCTTCAAGGGGAGGGGGCAGGCGCGGGGGGGGGGGTGGAGGCTTGGGTGGGTGCGGGCTGGGGTGGGGGGGATGGGTGCAGGCTCAGGGGAGGGTGCAGGCTCTGGGCGGAGGGGTGCAGGCTTGCCACTGGTTGCCTGGAGATGAATCTTCTAGAACTGGGTCTGTTGTTCCTGTTTTGTTTTCTCCCTTCTGCTTCTGGAGGGTCAAGACAGCAGGGTAAGCCTGACTTACAGCTTTGCTGTGGGCTGTGCTGTGGTGTCACGTGGCCCTGCCCGATGTCCAGTCCCCATCAGGGCCTGCCTGGGATAAGGGGCACCAGGAACAAGTCCTGGGAAGGTTGTAGCAGCCATCCTGTAAGCTAGCTTGGGAATGGGGTGTCCCAGCTCTCTGTCCTCCTGAAGTCACACCTGACCCTGTGGCCTGAGGGCCAGCCTCTGGCTGATGAGGCAGGAGCTGATACAATGATCGTCGTTCATATTCACGGTCACCCCTTGTTTTAAAGCCCAGGACCTGATGCCCAGCCAGTTTCAGGAGCTCTCCTGCTCACCAGCTGGACAGGCCAGAAATAGGGTTTGAATTCAGCTTAGCTTGGCTCTGACAACGTGCTGAGGAACCTGAGTCTTTCATCCTCAGCCTGAGGGAGGAGGTGAGGTGTAAATGGAGCCCCAGTGCTCTGCAGCACTGACTTGATGACAGGCGCGAGGCTGGTGGTTCCTGGGGTTGTGTGCAGAGGCTGAACTCTGCTGTGTGCAGATGATATGCCCTTGCACTGACCAGGGCTATATGTTCCAGATGTCGTCCCCCCACCCCCAGGACAAGCAGACACACATTAAGTTTTTATGCCAGCTGGGGAGGAGGGGGTTCATCAGTGCCGGAGGGACAAGGGACAGCTGCAGGAGAAGGCGAGGCCAAGGGCTGTGGGGTCTTGGTGTGATTGTGGGACATCGAGGAGCAGGAAGTGCATGGGCTCGGGTGCCTTGGAGGCAAGGGGGGGTGTCACTGTGTGTGCCAGAGGAAGGGGTGGTGGATGGGTGCTGGCTGCTCTTCAGAACAGGGGCTGCCCAGCCTGGTGCTCCTGCACCCTTCATTCTTTCTCCTGACCCTCCCAGTGGCTGTCTTGGACCTCATCTGAACATGGTAACAGTAGGGGGTAGGGCTGGGTGAGAGGCTTGACAGTTTCTCATCAGCACATCCAGTCAAATTTCCCCTGCGAAGCCTGGAGCAAGGTTTCTGGGCCGCTGGCGGACAGGGTGGATTTGTTTGCTCCCTGCCCGGGCCACCACAGCTTCATTCTCCCTGTTGGTTCTGCTTGGAAGGGGACTTGGGGAGAAAAGCCTTGAGCAAGTTGATGAAGCCTTGTGGACATGGAATTCAGAAGAGGCCATGCGGGGTCTTAACAGACGCAAACATCTTCAGAAATTCCCTGTGGTCTCCAAACAGCCAGAGCTGGAGTGAGGTGTCACTGGTGGTATCAAAAGCAGTGACTTCCAGCTCTGGGGAGGTTTCTAACAACACAATACCCAGGCCCTGCTTGGGCCCCGCTGAGTCAGAATCTCCCAGTGGGGCCTAGGAATCTTTATTTGAAGATGCATCTCTGGTAATGAGGCTGCCTGCCCCAGTCAGCAGGAACGGATCCATCAGGATTCAGTTGCAGAAAAGGGAAGTCACTGCCGCTCTTTTAAGCAGAAAGGGTCTATACAGGGTGCTTACAAAGCCACTGGGCGGAGGAGCAGCCTCTGGGCTGACACCCAGCCCCAACCTCTGGCACAGTCAGAATGGACTCAGGAGACCCCACAGGCACTGCTGAATTTCCAAACTCGCCGCTGTAGCTTTGGTCCAGGGGTTGGGAAATCATGATTACTGCTGGTTCAGTGCCTCTCAACACCCTCGCAGCTGGTGGAACCTCTCCAGGAAAACCCCAGCATCGTCGGACCGTGCTGGCTAGCAGCAAGGCAGCAGCTTACCTTGCATCGCTCTTGCATGCAGCTACCTGGTGCAACCTGAGTCACATGTAGAAGCCCAGATGTGAGGTGTCTGATGTAGAGGATGCACCCTGGGGAGGCTCGACTAGACACCAAATGAGAGAACGCCATGGTGACCACAGGTAGGTCCAGTCCAGGATGGGTTTGTGGACCCATATTCTGCTTGATGCTTGACTGTTACATTATGGGGACTGGAGCCGTAGCTGCCCAGATCCTAGGCTGCTCCAGTGGGGCCTGGTGGTGATGAAACCCTCTAAGTCACTCCTGTGTGCAGGGGCCTTTGGTCACCGCAGCTGTTCAAGGTGTTCTCTAATGAATAGACTCTGGTTTTCACTCTGTAACTGAGTACTTCCACCCAGGGTGGGCCTGACTAGATGTAGATTCATTGCAGGCCAGGCCGTTTTCCAAAGGGATAGCCTTCAATTCTCACATTATAAGCCAATTGTTTTCCTGGACTTTACAACTAAACTGTGGACAGTTTTCCAGGCTGATGTTCTACATGAGGAGGTTTTTGGCATGTTATCAGTCTTGTGCAATTGGGGGCACTTTTGTGGAACTACAGAAGGGTGCCCCTTCTAAAGGGGTGTGAGCCCTACTGTGGACTTCAGCATCCTGGGGTCAGTGCCCTGGAGCAGGGTGGAGCTGCACAGCCATCTGCAGTGGCCCTGGTGATGGGGCTGCCACAGGGTGTGTGAGGGTGCTCTCCGCCTTTGTCCCAGGCATGGGAGTGGAGCCTGTGGAAGCCCAGTTTCTGAACCTACACAGAACTTAGTGCCTTAACCCCAGGGTCAGGGGCCTGTGGCCTGGAGGAAGAGGTAACCTGGAGTGGAATAAGAGAGGTGTGCAGGGGCTCCTCGACCCTTCCTTCCAAGTGAATGATTTTCATTTTTATTAGCAATTATTTATTATTAAATGAATGATCATTAAATAAAATGAATTAAATAATTAGTCAACAATTATTGTTTTTTATGAAGGAAAGAATTAGTTGAAGTGGCCTTTAAGGACAGCCTCATGGGGGTCACAGGCTGCTTTTGGGGTGCTGAAGGCCCCCAGGCAGGGTCTGGTGTCACAGGCTCCTCCTCCCGACCCCCTGCTCAGTGCTCAGTGAGTCGTGTTGCAGCTGCAAGTGAGCATGGTCGGAGCACTGACACCACAATAACTGGTAAATGCTATACATCAGGCTTTTTTAACCTGAGAAAACTAGTTGTTAAACATTTGCCGGCACAACACTGGGCTCCACCTGCCTCCTGTTCCTTTCAGCAGATTTCATGTTTCTCCAAGCTGCCACCAAGAGGCCAGGAAAGCAGTATGGGCCCTTGGCAGTCACACCAATTCTTGTACCCTCTGAATCCCACGTTGTGGCCCTGTCTCCCTGCTTACTTTTCTCCAGGCACTAATTTGGAATGTGCCGTGGACTCACAGTAAAGCCTGAGAAATAGGGCAGTCCCCTCCTCACGTCTCATCTCAAAGTTTCCGTGTGATCTCGCCTGCCCTGTGTTTTGTTGTAGTCATTGCAGCCCCGTGGACTTGCGTGGAGCAATGCAGAGAGACCCACTTGATGACATGTGGGCATATAAACCTGGAGCAGGACCTGAAAAACATCCTGTGGTTTTTTTGGTTTAAACCACAGGGGAAAGTAAATGTTTTTAGAAAGTTAAAACCTACATCTTCTTCCAAATTCTGCCAGGGAAAGCACATCACTTCTGTGGCTTTCCCTGGGAGGTAAACAAGCCTGTCTGGTCCGTGGGTGAATGTCCTGCTAGGGCCCCAGCTGTTTTGGTGCTGGTCTCTAGGACTGGAGTCACCAGTGCACTCTTGCCTGGGGTGGCCAGCCTGCAGGAGCTTCTGGGGCTCTTGGTGCACTGGCTCCTGGCTCCCTCAATGATGCGAGCTGGGCTTTGGGTCTGGAAAGGAAGGAACTTCTTTTCCGGAGACAAGACTCAGGCTGAAGGCCAAGTGCTGAGGTCCAAGATGTTAATTAGGGAAGAGGACAGAGCTTTTCTCAAGTCTGACCCTTACTTCCATTCTGCGAGGGCTTGTTTGGAGGCCAGCTGCAGGCGGGCTGTGTTGGAGTTGGAGAGAAAGACTCAGGATTGGGGTTCGACCTGGACATGCCTAGGGAGACGAACCCTGGGGCAGGTGGTCCTGAGGGTGAAGGTCCTGAGTGTGAGTGATGAAGGAAAAGGCCATGCACTCCCTCTCCCCATTCTCCTCCATCCCAATTATCAGAAAGGCTCAATGTAACTACCAAGAGCCGGCTTTTAACTCTTCTCTTGCTAATTTCCCTTTTGAACAGGGTCAGCCTCAGAGCCTTTAGTTTATTCTTAAAGTAAATTTACATTAAAAAAATAAGCCAACCCCCGCCACCCCTAAATGTTACATAAATAACAAGAGAGTTAGTGGATGGCAAAAATCATGAAGTTTGGGAAGCTGTGCAGTGGAAGATGGGCTGTTCTGATGCTGAGGGTTATGTGAGGAGCTGATTAAGAGCAAGACCCTTGGAGCCAGGCCTGGGATCAAATCCTGCCCTGACCCTTTCAGCTGAATAGTCTTGAGAAGTCACTTAACTTTTCTGTGCTTCAGTCTCCTCATCTGGAAAATGGGGGTGGCAGGGTGATAATAGCTCATAGCCCCCTGGCTGTTGTGAGGGTTAAATGGGTGTTGAAGGATTCAGAGCAGGCCTGGGCACAGGACATTTGCTGAATCGCTGTTACTGTCATCCTTCCACAGGAGGGAAATGTGAATAGGAGTAGGGAGGCAGGAGGACAGCATTCTGGATAGTAACACGTTGGGGCTGGGGAAGGAACCAGCTCCCTTGACGCTGAGGAGGTAGGACACGGCGGGCCTGAAAGTGGCTGTGGCTGGCCTGAGGAGGAGGCTCCCTGTGCTCACATTGGGCAGCAAGTGTGGCTGGAGAAGGTGAGGCAGCTGGTAGAGATGGCAGGGTGACACAGTCGGTGACAGCCTGGTGGCATGCGCAGAGCATGTGGGTGGGCCTGCCTTCTTGCAGCCTCTCGGAACCACAGGCTAGGGGCCAGGTGGCTGGCCCTGCAAGCTGGTAACAGCCCCATCCTGGAGGATGCGTCCTTCTTAGGTCCACCCCAACCCCAAGGCGAGGACTCCTCATCAGCACCTGCTGCGGGGCATGGAGCGGGTGGGCTGTGCAGGCAAGGGCTTCACGCAAGGCATTCGAATACACTCGTGAGTCTCTCTGCTGAGGTATCCAGTGACATGGATACCTGCGACTTACATGAATGTAAACTGGCATTTTCATTCTCCCTCCTGAGAAGCAGCACTGAGGTGCCAAACTTGTACTAAGGAACCACTGATTTTCACTAATTTTCTTTTTCTGCCCTTTTCTGCAATAATTATAGCTCCTGTTTGTAGGGTGCCTTTATATGCACCTGAGACTCCATATTTGGTCCTTGTCTTAAGTCTGTTCCAGCCGCTATAATCAAACACCACAGACTGGGTGCCTCATCCATAACAGATTCTTACTTCCCACGGTTGTGGAGGCTGGAAGTCCAAGATTGGGGTGCCAGCACGGTTGCATTCTGGTGAGGCCCTCCTCCCGGGTCAGAGCCAGTGCCTTCTCACTATGTCCTCACATGTGAAAGGGGCGAGGGGGCTCTGTGGGGTCCCTTTTAAAAGGGCACTAATCCATCTAAGGACCTCCCAAAGGCCCAGCTCCTAATGCTGTCATCCTTAGGGGTTAGGATTTCCACACGAGTTTGGAGGGGACACAAATGTTCAGACCATATCAGTCCTCACAACTACCTTGGTAGTAGCTCCTATCATCAGGCTGTTCTATAGACGAGGTAATCAAGGCTCTAGGTGTGGGGACCTGGGGTGGGAGCCCCATCCCTCTGATCAAGGAGAGACTCTCCTGAGAGAATTCCTCCAAATCCAGTGCCATCCACAGAGTATAGAAGCATCTCAAGGAGAATATATTTCTGTAGGAAATTTAGAAAATATGCAGCTTTTGTGATCCCAAGTTCATGGGTTGACCTGGTGCCCTCAGTGGCAGTTCATCTTCTCTCCTGCGAAGCCTGACGTGCCTGTGCCCTCCTTGGCAAACAGAGCTTTGGGAGTTTTTTGGTTGTGTGTGCCTACTACTTTATATTCCACCGCAGCTTCTTTTTGCTAAAGATCATGGTCACGAAATCAAATAATGATGTGTGAGGAATTTCATACTTGGCTTATGCGCCTACTCAGTTGATTCCCTGGGCTTCTGTTCTCTCAGTGGCAACAAGTACCAGAGCGAGTAAATCTCATCACCATTAAATCGGATCTGGTGGGTGCAGTAACATGTGGGTCAGAGAAGGCTGCCTGAGGGCAGGAGTTTGTCCCTAGGCCTGGTTCTGAGACAGGATTCATGAGCCATCCATGTGCCCTGCCCGGCCCTCCACACTCTCCCTGTGGGAGAAAGAGTCCCTCCTGTTATGTTCTGTTTTCCTCAAGCTGATCCTTTCTTCTCTCACTACCTCCGACTTCCAGAAATGGTTTGCTGAAGAGACTATCAAATTCTAGAGACAGTACTGAGGACAGATGGGTGTCCCTTCACATTCTGCATCTGGACCATGGAGTGGACCCTCCTGTCAGCACTGAGGCTTGGAGGGGAGCAGTCACTCTGAAATGCTTTGTATCTGTCACTGGCCTTCCATTCACATATCAACACGATTACCTGGCTCTACTTCCCTTATTGGCAGAAGAAAATGAATAGAAAAGTAGCCAGGGGTTGGTTTATCAGTGGGGATGGTCCTTTCCATTTGCCTCTCAAAGGGTCAGGACATTTTCCTGCCAGTGTGATGCTGAGGTGATGGCAGCTTCGCCCTCTCTCTCTCTCGAGGAAGATGGAAGGCATCTGCAGAGTGGACACCTTGTGCCTGCCAGGGCTCTTCTCGTTTCACTTCCCTACTGTTCCCATTCATTCAACAGATATTTATGGAGCACCTTCTCTGAGCTGGGCTCTGTACCAGGCACTGGGAGGAAGGCAGTAAAGCCCCCAATTCCTGCCCGAGTAGAGCTTGTGGTCAGTGGGGCAGATGGCCAGGGAAGAAGGTCAGTCTGTCAGCTAGTGTTTATTTAATGAACACTAAGAGCTAGAGTTACTGTAGGAAGTGAGCAAATCACACACTCCCGATTTGTTTATTTCTTAAATACAACAACACACACACGTGGCTTATCTTATTTCCCCGGGCTGTCACTGGGAAACAGCTAGGAGGGAAAGAGACTTTCAAATAGTAACTGTGAAAAACAGCTCTGATTGGAAGATAGATAAATAAATAAATATGAGTGTATTTCTTCCTCTTTTTTCTTCTGAACTCTGTTTCCAGCTATGTCCGGTTTTGGACTGAGCTGGGCCAGGGGGCCTCTATACCATCTGAGTCTGGGCAGGTGTCATGTTGGTTACAAATACTTGTGGTCAGATTATGTCTTTAGCATTGGATAAATGTTATTCCCAATTATGTTTAATAAGAGCTGGCTAGAGAAGGTCTCCTTCTTTCCGCCAAGGCCAGTCAGCATTTTACTGGTGTTAAGAAGCATGAATACAAGGCCAAATTTATATATTTGTGCACATTATTTGCATATGTCTACACTGAAAGGTTGGCCCTGAGGAGTCTATATTGCAAACTTAGATATCTTGCTCAGTGCCTGAACAGATGTTATATTTCTCTTTGCACTTGAAAACATAACTTTAACTCATTTTAGTGAGATCATTTCTCAGAAAGCTGCACGTCACTGTCCCTTGGAAAGATCCCACAGGCAAGGAGGAAGCCAGTGTTTCCTGTAGCGACAGCCCAAAGCACTGGTCACTGAATGGCTGCATTATCTTTTTGATACAGAAACAGCAGCATTTTAGTTTGTGGAAGTCTTTGAGAAGTCACCAGAGAACATGCTTTCGAACAGTTTTTGAGTACTTGGAATAACATTTATTTTTCAATGATTTGAAGACCTAGGTTTGCTAACTATTTTTTCCATTGGTAGAAGTCTGGAGGCAATTGCTAATGAAAAGCAAAAGTTTAAAATGAAAAATCCAAGTTTAACAAATAATGGGTTAGCTGGAAAGACGAGGAGAAACTGAGAGAGACTTAAATAGGGACAAACGGAAAGGCTGCTTTAAAAAAATAATTCCCTGATCATAATATGGGAAAGCCCTGGTTAAAGAGCAGCTGTTCTGTGTTTTGGGGGATGAAGGTGGGGTTGGTGACCTCATGTTGAATTTGAGCCACCTGTATCAGGTATTAAAAAATTAACGTCCTCTTAATCTACAGGGTTAAATATAGAGTTGAAGTCTAGAGTCTGGGTGTGCCCATATTCTGCTTTGCACAGACACCATGGGAATGTGGGGACCATTTGGTAACCTGCAGGTGTCTAGAGTGGGGCCCCCGAGGGCTGGACCAGAACCTGGGAGTGGAAAGGGCTTATGGGGCAGTGGGGGGAGGGGGCGGGTACCGAGGAATCTGAAGAGCTGTTGTCAAATGACAAATGAGATTTATTCTGGGCAGCTTTAAAGGGCAGAGCTAGGATCAAGGGGTGGAATTTGAACAGCTACAAATCTTGGTCCAATGTTAGGAAGACTGTTTCTCTACTAAAGTGACAAAGACAAGGCAGCCCTGTGAGGTGGTGGCCTCCAGCAATGTGATGTTTAAGCAGAGGCTGGACTGCTGTGCGCAGGATTCTGGCAGACAGTGTAGCCTCCTGCCCTGTCTGACCTTCAGGGAGCCCTTCGACCTTGAGGTTTATGGCCTTGGCAGAGTGCATAGGAAGCGGAGTGAGCTCAGAGATTTACCCGGATCAAATTCTTTATCAGAAATTTCTCCCATGGATGCAGCAGCAAGAGTGTGGGCCCCACCAGACACCCAGTTCCAGCTCGGGTGTACATGTCGAGGCCCCTCAGTCCTCCAGGGAACAACACATGGACTACCTTTGCTTGGTCTCCAGACCCTTCCCCAGGGCTGTAGGTCCACTACCCAGCTCTGACATTCCGGTGACTTCTGATTGTGTAAGCAGAACTCACTCCTTTCCCTTTTGCTGCCTTGTTACCCTTCCTCATAGCCACCCTTTCCAGAAAGCTGCGCCTTCACTCGCACGCATGTGCCTTCATCTCCCCAGTCCGAGCTGTGCTCCTGGAGGACACTCCCTCTCATTTCCTTTGTCTATGCCCACTCACCCCATGGTGCCTAAAACGGAATTTTTAACATCTTAGGAATTCACCAAAGTGAATTTTAGAAAATGATTCCAAATAAAGACATCTGATGGGAAACATAATACCTACTGAATGTTTGGGAGAGTCCTCGGTGGGTGACGCTTCTCATCAATACTTAGGACAGTTACCCAAGGTGACGGCGCCTTCTGTTTCTCAGGTGATCTCATGGCAGCTGAGACGGGTAAGCTTCCACGCCTACGCGGCTACTACACAAAGCCAACCAGGCCTCTGTCTGGACAGTTCACGTTTGTTTTCACTCCAAACTGCTGCCTTTGGCCTGCAGAATAAGGGCTGAATTTCACCACCACTGATGGGACACACACACAAGCCTCTGTCTCCTACAGCGCTGCCCGGACGCACAGGTCCTTAGCGCTGAGAAATGGCGCCCACACTGGACCCGAGTTACTCTTCCGCATTATTGACCACAGCTGCCTCCTCAGCAGTAGGAGGAGTGTTTCTGGACCCAGGACTCTGCGGAGTTTGGTGCTGAGGGCTGTCGAGGGGGGCTGCTCTTCCTTTCATCATAAACTTAGGCGAGGGGTGGGTGGGGTGCCACTGAATGGCGCCTTTGTCCTGCTTCTGAAAGCTTTAAGGAGAAAAGGAGAACGCAGCAGCAGAGGCGCGCTGGAGCCAGCCTGGCAGGAGTCCCGGCAGCCGGCGCGCAGGCTGCACTGGCTCTCGGCTGGTCTCCACGCACGGTGGCTCTGGGCAGTGACGACGCCCGCCGAGGCCCCTGCCTGCGAGGCCGCGGCCTGCGGCGGCCCGTTCATTCCCTTCCGCGGCGGCTTCCGGGCGGCCTCTCGTCGAGCTCTGCCTCCGGGGAGCCCTCCCGGCCGGGCCTTCGCCCTCGCACCCCGGGGAAGGAGCCGACGGGCGGCGGGCGTCCCGGGGCCGAGGCCGGAGCGCGCGGAGGGCGGGCGCGGCCTTGGTTTTCCCTTATTCTGTCCTTCCTTGCTACTTCTTTTTACTAAATAATAAATTTAAATCAAACTGTAGAGCAAAAATGGGAAAACGGTTATTTGCCGGGTCCACGTTCGTCAGAGCCAGGGGCGAGCGTGGCTCCCGGCCGCTTCCCCGCTTCCGGCCACGCGGCAGGGGCCGCCGCGGACTTCCGGCTTTCGGGGGGGGGGGGGGGCCTGTCGTGGGCTCTGGTTGGGCCGGGTTGGGTCCCGTGCCAACCTCTAAGCCAATCAGCTTGCTCAGGGAGCTGTGGGTTCTGACCGCTGGCGGAACCTCGCGACGTCCCGGGGAGGAGTAAGGAGTGGCGGGGGCGTGGGAGGTGCCGGCCGGGGTGTCTGCTGGGCCTGCCAGGCCCGGGTTCTCCGAGCGCCCAGCACGGAGAAAGGTGGGGTGTTCTCTCTCCCGACAGCCCTGCCCCGGCGCTGCACGGGGAGGCCATCCTGCGCCGCCCCCTGTGCCGACCCGCTGTGGCTTTGCAGCGTTGGGTCTATGGCCTGAGTCCGGGGCCCTGCCTGGCAGGAGCTGGCTTGGTGCCACTGCAGGTGCCGATTCAGAAAATTGGGGCCTTACCTTCCCCACTAAATATCTTACTTCTGAGGTCTTTCGGAGGCGAATGTATTCAGAAGTCTCAGGATATGATCATCTAGGCTGTGGGCGCTGTGGTCTCTGGAAAGCCCTGCTCTAGATGATGCAAGGACCACCATTTTACCTCAGCAGCGTGGAGGGAATCTGTCAGTACCAGTCTACAAAGTTAAAAACACTGTTTCTGGAAAAGAACTTCCCATGCAATGAGTATTTGATTGCCCGCAACCCTCCAGGCAGTGGTTAGGTGTACAGAACTTGAAGTTTGCAGAATGGTTCTGCCCCCAGTTAGTCTGCGTTTTGGCCCTCCCCCATCTCTGATAGCCTTCTCTTCTCTGTGCTGCAGGGAACTGCTGGAGACCACATGCCGCCTGGCCAACACACTGAAGAGGCATGGGGTCTGTCGAGGGGACCGTGTGGCCATTTATATGCCTGTGTCTCCAGTGGCTGTGGCCGCAATGCTGGCCTGTGCCAGGATTGGAGCCGTCCACACGGTTGTCTTTGCTGGCTTCAGTGCGGAGTCCTTGGCTGGGAGAATCAATGATGGTGAGCTTGTGGGCAGGGTGAGGGAGGGAGGAACCCAGAATCCCCTGCTCTGTGTTCCTTGGGGTGTGGCCATCAGGGAGTGAGAGTGGAGACAGACATTAATGAAAGTCACACAGACAAATGACAGACACTACCAGGGACCGGCACATGGCTGAATGAGCATATGTTCTGTGAGCTGAGATCTGAGTGTATGTGTGGGATTTGACCAGATGAAGAAGGGAGGGAAGATTCTGTGGAGGGAACAGCATAGGTGCCCGCTGAGTGGTGGGAGGAGCACAGTGTGTGTGAGGGCCTGCAAGAGGCTGGCATGGCTGCAGGGGAGGAGGGAAGAAACATGTAGGGTGAGGTGGGCCTGGGGATGTACAGGGAAGGTCGCATGGGTCAACAGCTGGAAGGCTTCCTTCGTGGAGGATGATAGGGACCATCTCTGGAGGCCTGGAGTCAGGTGTGGGGGCCTGTGATGTATCTTTATGACTTTCTGTCCATAGGTGGGTCAGCGTCTCCTGGACAGTGTGCAGAACGATATACTTCCTTTTTCAGGTGTCAGAGGGCCCAGTGTTTCAGTGGTGCCCCATGTTCATGCAGTCTGAACCCTGCTCCAGTGAGATTCTAAGAGTCCCTGAGCTGGCTCCCCAAGGAGGGTGCCAAGGGGGCCACTGAGAGTTCTTTGTGTCTCATAGAAGACTTGCCTTTTGGTAGTGAACAGAGCTACAGGGTGGAGTTCTCAGACCCCTGCTGACCATGGGATTTTAGACAAGGCTGGGAAACCTTTTCCACTCCTTCGCCGTGTTTCTCCCTCCACTTTCAAGGGTTGGTGTTGCCATCCCTCTTTCTCTTTCTCTCTGTCAACTCTGTAGCACCTACTATGTGCCAGGCACTGTTCTAAGCACTTTGCAAAGGTCATCTCGTTTAACTAACTTAGTCCTCGTGAGTGTTGTATGAGATAGTGTTCTCAATATCCCCCCCCCTTTTATTACCATTGTAACCATTTTTAAGTGTATACTTCAGTGGCATTAAATACATTCACAATGTTGTGTAACCATCATCACTGTATATTCCAGAACTTTTTCATTACACTAAACAGACATCTCATACCCATTAAGCAGGTGTTCCCCATTTCCCCCTCCACCTAGCCTCTGGCAACCACTAACCTGCTTTCTGTCTCTATGGTTTACCTATTCTGGGTGTTTCATATGAATGAACTCATACAATATGTGGCCTTTTGTGTTCAGCTTCTTTTACTAAGCATAGTGCTTTCAAGGGTCAGTCATGTTATAGCATATATCAGTACTTCTTTTCTTTTTATAGCTCAATAATATTTCACTGTGTGGATATACCACATTTTGTTTATCCATTCATCTGTTGATGGACATTTGACTTGTTTCCACTTTTTGGCTCATGTGAATAGAACTGCTATGAATGTTCGTGTGGAAGAACACCTGCTTTCAATGTGTTGGGTGTGTACCTAGGAGAGGAATTGTTGGCATATATGGTAATTCTATGTTTAACTTCCTGAGGAATTGCAAAACTGTTTTCCAAAGGAGCTGCTCTGTTTTACATTCCCACGAGCAATGTATGAGGGTTCCAGTTTCTCTGAATCCTCATCAACATTTGTTTTCTTTAAAAAAAAAAAAGAAGAAAACTATAGCCATCCTAGTGGGTATGAATCTCATTGTGGTTTTGATATGCATTTTCATAATGACTAATGTCATTGAGCATCTTTTCATGTGCTTATTGTCCATTTGCATGTCTTCTTTGGAGAAATGTCTACTCAAGCTCTTTGCCCAATTTTTAATTGGTTGTTTGTCTTTTTGTTGTTGAGTTGTAAGTTCTCTATATATTCTGGCTGCTAGACATTTATCAGGTATATGATTTACGATTATTCTCTCCCATTCTATAGGTTGTCTTTTCATTCTCTTGATAGTGTCCTTTGATGCACAAAAGTTTTTAATTGTGATGAAGTGCAATTCATTGATTTTTTCTTTTGCTGTTTGTGCTTTTGGTGTATTCTTTAAGAATCCGTTGCCAAATCCAACGTCATAAAGATTTGCCTCTATGTTTTCTTCTAAGAGTTTTACAGTTTTAGCTTGCACGTTTAGGTCCTTGATCCACGAGTTAATTTTTGTATGTAGTATAAGGTAAGGGTCCACCTTCATTCTTTGGCCTGTGGATATCCAGTGGTATCAGCACCATTTGTTGAAAAGACTCTTCTTTCCCCCGTTGAATGGTCTTGGCACCCTTGTCCAAAATAATTTGACTATATATACGAGGGCTTATTTCTGAGTTCTCTATTCTGTTATACTGATGTATACATCTGTCCTTGTGCCAGTACCAAACTGTTTTGACACTTTAGCTTTCTAGTAAGTTTTGAGATCAGGAACTGTGAGTCTTCCAACTTTATTCTCCTTTTTTGAGGTTGTTTTGGTTATTCTGGGTCTCTTGCATTTCCATATGAATTTTAGGATCAACTTTTCCATTTCTGCAAAAAAAGGCCGTTGGGATTTTGATAGGGATTATATTGAATCTGTAAAACAATTTGGAGAGTATTGCCATATTGACAATATTAACTCTTCCAATCTATGAACACGGGTGTCTTTTCTTTTATTTATCTCTGCTTTAATTGTTTTCAGCAATGTTTTGTAGTTTGCAGTGTACAAGTCTTGCACCTCCTTGGTAAAATTTGTTCCTAAGTATTTTATTCTTTTTGAAGCTTTTGTAAATGGAATTGTTTTCTTAGTTTTTTTGGTGGATTGTTTGTTGCTAGTGTATAGAAATACAGCTGACTTTTGTGTGTTGATCTTGTATCCTGCAAATTTGTAGAATTCGATAATTAGCTTTAGTAGTTTTTGTGGATTCCTTAGGATTTTCTACATATAGGATCATGTCATCTGTGCATAGAGATAATGTCTTCCTTTCTACTTTGGATGCCATTTCTTCCTTTCTTTCCTTTCTTTTCGCTTAATTTCTCTGGTTAGAATTTCCTTCACAACGTTGAATACCAGTAGTGAAAGTGGGCATCCCTGTTTTGTTCCTGATCTTAGTGGGGGAACTTTCAGTCTTTCACTATTGAGTATGATGTTGTCTCTGGGTTTTCATAGATGATCTTTATCAGAGGAAGTTCCCTTCTCTTCCTAGTTTGTTAAATGCTTTTATCATGAAAGGGTGTTGGATTTTGTTAAATGCCTTTTCTGCATCAGTTGAGATGTGGTTTTTGTCCATCATTTTATTAATGTGGTGTATTACATTAGTTGATTTCTGTATGTTGGACCATCTTTGCATTCCAGGAATAAATCTCCCTTGGTCATGATGTATAATCCTGTTAATACGCTGCTGGATACAGTGTGTTAGCATTTTCTCGAGGATTTTTGCCTCAGTGTTCATAAGGGATATTGGTCTGTAGTTTTCTTGTGACGTGTTTGTCTGGCTTTGGTATCAGAGTAATGCTGGCTTCATAGAATGAGTTAGAAAGTGTTTCCTCCTCTGAAATTTTTGGGAAGAGTTTGAGAAGGGTTGATATTAATTTCTCTTTAAATGTTGGGTAGAACTCACCAGTGAAGCCGTCTGATCCTGGACTTTTCTTCATTGGGAGGTTATACTCATTTTTTAAAGATAAGGAATCTGAGACACAGAGATGTTTAGTGACTTGCCCCATGCCACATTGTTAGTGACAGGCAGGATTTGAATGCAGGCATCCTGCCACCAGAGTTCATGGCTTTTATAGCATTACACTGGGCTGCCCCGTCCTCTCTTCCTGATGTGGCCACAGTTACCAAGTGTTTCTGTGAAGATCCTTTGAAACAAGCAGCAGCAGTTGACTCTGGGGAATTTAGCATATGGGGATTTAGTAGCTGGATGCTGAGGTAGCTCCAAGTACTGCAAACCTCAGAATCATAAACAACCAGGCCATCAGAGGGCAGGGGCCAGGTCAGCTCTGAGGGCCTCAGTTGGGGCACTCCTGTAACTTTTCTGTAGAACTTTGCCATTAAGAGGGCTCTTCCTCAATACCCTTCAGCCTTCATGTCCACCTGTTCAGGTGGCAGGTTCCTGGGGGCAAGACTGTGTTGGAACAGGGTCTGTGTCCTCTTCGCTCATTGAGGGGGTGGTTTGGTTGTCTACTGCTGTGTAACAAACTACTCCAAAATTTAGTGCTTAAAACAGTAATAAATGTATAATAATAAATAAAATATAACATATAAATATAATAAAATATAGTAATATAAATAATATAAAACTAATGAATTTTGCTGTTATATTTCATGATTCTTTGGGGTAGGAATCAGATGGGCAGAGTGGGAATGGCTTTTTTCTATTCCATGATGTCTAGGATATCAGCTGGGTTGGGTTGAATGATTGGAGGCTGGCCAGGCATCTCTTTCTCTTCATGTGGCCTCTCCACATGGCTAACTTGGGCTTCCTCACAGGATGGCAACCTCTGAGTCAGACTTGTTATGTGGTGGCTCATGGCTCCAACAGGAAGGAAGTGGAAATTGCTGGTTGTGTTAAAGGCCAGGCACAGAATACACATGGCATCATTTTCACTATACTGCATTGGTTAAACCAGCCAGCGGCCATTCCAGATTCAAGGGGAGGGGATCTAGACCCTATTTCTCCATGAGACTCCGTCAAAGAATTTGCACCTATCTTTAATCTGCCACTGGGGTGAGATTCTGAACAAGGCCACCAGGGGCTCACCAGGAGCTGGGCAGCCACCTCAGTTAGTATGTACTATTCTAGAGTTCCAGTACCCTAGCATGGCCTCCAGGCTCTGACCACTTCTCTTCCCTTTATTTTCCCTCTTACTTTAGGCTGTGTGAGGAGTAGAGAGAGAGGGAGGTATGGTGGATATGGTGGGGGTCAGTCAGGAGAATGGCTCTGAGAGGCAGTGTAGGGACAGAATATGGCCCCCACGGATGTCCCTGCTCTAATCCCCCAGAACCTGTGAATATGTTACCTTATAGCAAACGGGCTTTGCAGATGTGATGGACCTTAAAATGGGGAGATTATCTAAGTGGACCCAATCTAATCACATAAGCCTTTGAAAGTAGAGAACATCTCTGGCTGGAGGCAGAAGACATGTGGCAGGAGGGGAGGTCAGAGAGATTCAAAGCATGAGAAGGACTTGACCTGCCACTGCTGGCTTTGAAGATACAGGAGATCATGAACCAGGGGATGTAGGTGGCTCTAGAGGCTGAGAATGGCCCCTGGCTGACAGTCAGCAAGGAAATGGGGACCTCAGTCCTACAGTCACATGGAACTGAGTTTTACCAACACTCTGAATAGCCTGGCAGCAGATTTTCCCTGAGGGCTTCCAGAGGAGACCCCAGGCCCTGACATCTTGACTTTGGCATTGAGACTTTGAGGAAAGAACCCTGCTGAGCTCACTTGGACTACAGAACTGTGAGCTAAAAATGAGTGTTCCGAGCCACTGAGTTTATGGTGATTGGCTATGGGAATAGTAGAAGACTAATACAGATGCCAATACCTGCTCAAAAACCAGGGAGGTAAAATGGAATCCTCTCAGCCAAAGCATCAGGCTGATCCTGCCTGTGCCCTGATGCTGTGCACTTGCCCTGTAGCATCGCCCAGCCTCAGGGAACCACAGGCTGAGATGCGCTCCCCAAGCACCTCTCGGGCCAGGCGTGTGCACAGGTTCCTGCCTTTGAGAACTGCTCCATTGGGAAGGTCTCAGACAAATGAGCACAAGGAATGAGGCATGTGCCATGGGAGGCCGCAGAGGAACTACAACCCACACCACATGATTCCAGCACCTGGGATGGACTGGGGCTGCTGTTTTCTCCTGGGGGTTCCTGAGCTTTCTTAGTCATTTATCCGCTTGAGAAGAGTAACTTCTCCCTGCTGAATCATCTCCCTTCCTCCCTCACAGGGAACTTACCTGGACCAAACCCATCTCCAGGGCTGTAGGCCCAGGGCGTCTCAGACAGTGTCTGCCTACCTGACTTTGTTTCCTCAGGGCGACAGATTGCCAAGTCCCGAAGAGCAGTGTGTGCAACTGGGGGTCCCTGGTGTGCAGAGCTAGATAACACTTCTCTTGGTGTCCCAGGAAGTCTGGAGTATCTCTCTGACCCCTGATGACCCTCCTGAGTCATCCAGCTGCAAAGGCCTGTGCTAGAGAATTCTCAGGTCACATTAGACAATCCTCAAAGCCACGTCATCTCTAGGGCTCTGGGGAAGAAGAAAGGGTGTATGTATGTTGCTAGAAAGCACTTTCAAATTCAAAGGCTGAGGGCAATTGGTGCCTCGGTTAGGGCTTCCCCAGAGGCAGATGTTGAGTTGAGAGTTCAAGTGGAGGCAGTTCATTTGGGAGGTGGTCCCGGGAAGTGCCGTGGGCCTTAGGGAGTGAGGCTGGATGAGGAATCAAAGCAGACCAGCTTCCACAGTGGGTGCCTGGGGCTTAGTCCCACAGGGAGAAGCTACAAGATGATGGAACCACATGCATCAGGATGACCCCCTAAGGGGTGAGGTCATTGGTTGAGGGCTGCTGTGGTTGGGGTAATCCCCCAGCACTTCTGCCTGTGGCTCCAGAAGAAGCCCTTGGTGCAGAGTGATTAAAGGTCTGAGGGATGTGTGTAGGGTCCTGCCAGTCGGTACCACAACTGAATATTTGTTCCAGGATCTTCCTTAGAGGCGAGTTGTATTGATAACCCACAGCAGCCTTGATCTCTCCAGGTCATCCGAGGTTGGGGCATGGTGTGGAGGGTCATTCTTTTGTTTGTGGTCCTGTGGCTCAGTTTGTGTCTATACCTGATTCCCTGCTCTTGGCCTCGCCATAGGTTAGCAGTGGAAGCTCAGGTCTCCGGGCATTGCCCTGGGCCTGGCTGAGCCTAACTGGGTCGTTGAAGAGCAGGTGTGGAGCCTGGAGGGCCTTCCCCTGAAGGTGAGGGTGGGGGCTGGCAGCTCCTGCATCCCCCAGGGCTGTGGTCCCTGTTCTCTGGGCAGTGAAGGTTCTTGGCCCTGGACAGGGCAAGGACCGCACAGGGCCTCTTGAGGCTTGGTCTCTGGCTGCCCAGCTGTCTTGGTCTCTACATCTTGGTGTTGCTCTGCCACCAGGGTGGCTGTGGCTGGGGGCAGTGTGATGGCATCTCACCTGGGAAAGTGCCCAGGGCAGGTGGGAGGGAATGGGTAGAAGTATGGAAGAGTTGAGCTTCAAAGTAACTTGCCTCCAGTCACTTCCCACTCTTCCTCAGAGCTGGGAAAAGGGCTGGTGCGTGTGCACTGAGCACAGAGATTGCATAGCAGGCAGACCCCTCACTGTTTTGTCGACTCTTTGACCCAGGATTGGACTTTGTTGATCACACTCTTAGGCCTGGATGTGTACCTGTTAGTCTGGGCTGTGAGGGTCACAATGGGGAGGAAACCTACCAGAAATGTCTGTGTTTGTCTCTGTTAGCCAAGTGTAAGGTGGTTATCACCTTCAACCAAGGACTCCGGGGAGGACGAGTGGTGGAGCTGAAGAAGATAGTGGACGAAGCTGTGAAGCAGTGCCCAACTGTCCAGTGCATCCTGGTGGCTCACAGGACGGAAAACAAGGTCCACATGGGGGATCTGGACATCCCCCTCGAGCAGGTGGGTTTACCTGACTTTGTACAGTTTGAGGAGGAGAGGTTATTATTGGGTTAACTGGGTCTGAGTCTTGTCAGATTTGGGTTCTCAATCTGGATCCCCCACAGGTGCTCAGGGTTCCCCTGTGGTATTTGATGGGCTTATATCCCAGCTGGGAAGATGGAACTCAAAGACCACAAATATACTGAAACACTTAATGTAACAGAAATTATTAGATCCATCCTTTCATTTTTTGTCTTTTTCACATCTGGAATTAACCTAGGGCAGGCCAGAGAAGGTGAACTCTGAATCTGGTCTGCCGAGTCCTACAGCAGCTGAGGGAGAGCTGTTCTCAGGGAGGCTGAATGGAGGGGAGAGGCTAACTGCCCTGGATGGGGCTCTTTGTGTCTTCCCCTCACAGGAAATGGCCAAGGAGGACCCTGTGTGTGCCCCAGAGAGCATGGGCAGTGAGGACATGCTCTTCATGCTATACACCTCTGGGAGCACCGGGATGCCCAAAGGACTCGTCCACACCCAGGCGGGCTACCTGCTGTATGCCGCCCTGACACACAGGGTACGTGCCTCTGTGGAGGCTGGGGGGTGAGGGCACGTGGGGCCATGCCTCACTGGCAGGGCTCTGGGCAGGGGGCAAGTGGGGCTGGATTTAGGGCTATAACACAGTGCCCATGGGGGCTCCTCTTCTCCCGTAGCGTGTTCATGAGCAGGGCTACTGTGAGTTGTGGCACTAGTGCAGTGGACTGGGTGGGCAGAGGGGCCGCATTTCTGTCTACTTTGGAAGAGTCTGACTCCCAACCCTGAGTCTCAATGCTGGCCTTTAGCCCCTTCGCGCCTGTGCCTCTGCCGTCTGTCTGCTCGAAGGCCTGCAGGAACCAAGCCCTCACCTGGTCTGACATGCTCACTGGCAGGGCCACGTTCTGATGCTTGGGGACCCGGGTGCTTTGGCCTTCCTGGGCCCCTTCCTCCATTAAAAAATGTCAAAAATTATATTTTACAACTGTGTTGGTATAAAGGTGAATATATTACTTTTATATTAAAAGGCTTTCTTCCTCTTAAAGATCATTTTTTTTTCTGATTTTAAAACAAAGTAAAACATTTTCTTGGGCCCCTAAAAGTATTGTGGCCTACAGGTCCTGCTCACTAGGGCCACATTTTAAAAGTAAAATTAAAAAAAATTTTGGGGCCTGCCCCGTGGCTGAGTGGTTAAGTTTGTGCACTCCACTTCGGCAGCCTGGGGTTTCGCCAGTTCAGATCCTGGGTGTGGACATGGCACCACTTGTCCCGCCACACTGAGGTGGCTTCTCACATGCCACAACTAGAAGGACCCATAGCTAAAATATACAACTACGTACTGGGGGGATTTGGGGAGAAAAAGCAGGAGAAAAAAAAGGAAAAGGAAAAAGAAGATTGGCAACAGTTGTTAGCTCAGGTGCCAATCTTTAAAAAAATAAAATAAAAGTAAAATTAAAAAAACTTTTAAAAGATCTACTTTTACAAGGAAGCTCAAATTTAGTACACGGAAATTGTATTATAGTGGACCACACTTTAGGGATTATAGCAAGTGATATGGCGCATTTTTTATTCCAATAAATGCATTTAAAAATCAGAACTCATTTAAATGTGATTGGGGGGATTGCAGTTGAATGTGGCATCCTTGCTCCCCTTGGGGAGTAGTGGACACTTCCCACTTGGGGAGTGGGATTGCCTTTTGAGATACCATCTGTGGACCATGCCATCTTTGATGCAGAAGGCAAAACTAGCTCCAGCTGGTACAGCAGCAAAGGGAACTGACTGGCCAGGTGACAGGAAGGCCCAGGCCCATCCAAGCGGGGCTCAGACGCTGTCTTGGGGGGTGGTATCTTCCCTGCCTTGGCCCCCTTCCTCTGTGCCAACCAGGATCCCCACCAGGTTTGATTCCCATGTTTGGCTGCCCCAGGGGCTGGAAGGAGCCTTGACAATCCCAGCAAAATCACTGGCCTGGTTAGGGTACAGGGCCCCATTCCGGCCCAGTCAGAGGCTGAGGGTGGGGGTGGAATGTGTGGATTGGCCAGCCTGGGTGGAATGGGAGGCGAACCTCTTGGAATGCGTGTGGATGAGGAGCAGGTACTGGGAGGTAGAAACAGCAGGCATGCACGCTGCACCGGTCCTACTGGTGGCCACTCATGCCCAGCACTAAGGAAGTTGAAAGTGAGGCAGGAAGACAAACGTGGTACAGAACCAGGCTGAGCAGAACACAAATCTATATTAAAACGGTTGTCCTCTGGCCACTGGGTAACCTTGAGCATGTCACAGAGCTTTTCTAGATCTCAGTGTTCTCATCTGAAAAACCCCACCCTTCCTCAGTTCTTGGTGGGGAAGTTACAAAGATTGATACATCTTGTAAGTAAAATGCTTTGGAAAACATAATCACTGAGACGAGATATGAAGAAAGTCACAGAATGGATCAAATTGTTTCCGTCAACTTATGATAAAATTAACATTATGGAATCTGTAAATGTGCTGAGATTCTTAATTTTTTTGTGTTTTCAGAGTGTTTTGAGGACACTGTTTATATGAGCAAAAGAAGTGGGCATCTAGGATGGGGACCATCTTTTGAGTTTCTCTTCAATACATTGAGGTTTTTTTAAGCATTAGGAATAGAAACTTTCAGTTTTCTGTAGATGAGAGTATGTGTGTGTGCACACGTCTCTGTGTACACGTGTGTGTGCACACATACAGAGGGTATTAGGGATGTTGGCTTCTTCAGGGACGATGGCGTGTGAGCAGATTTTGGAGGTGGGCAGTGGGGTTAGGGCGCCAGCTGCCTGCTGGGCCCTTTGGAGAGTGGCTGGCCCCAGGCTCCTGCTCTCCATCCAAGAACTGCAGGAAGAGACATCTCCAGCCCTGGGAAGACTTGGCATTTCTGTTCCTGCGTGCCGTGGGGCTTTGGGATGTGGGCATCCTGCCTCACCACTGTAGAGAAAGTGCAGTCTTCCTTGAAAGAACCCTCTTTACCCCTTGGGGACGTGGCCATCTAGAGACCACCACTGTGCTGTCTGGCAACTCCTGGAGAATCTCAGCGCTCGTGTACAGCAGCAGAAGTTTGGGGCCACTCACCCAAAGAATTAAAAAAAATCCTTTTATTGCAAAATAGAACACAGATACAGAAAACCACCCAAATCAAATTTGTGCTTAATGAATTATTATAAGGAAAACCCTACTTCACTTGGGAAATGGAATGTTGCCAGCCTCACAGAAGCCCCTCCATGGCCCCTCCGACCACAGGCCCGCCCCCACATCCTGGCTTTTAGAGTGACACTGCCCTGTGTTTTCCTTTTCCTAATTGTCACCCAAATGTGCATCCTTGGATA
The DNA here is from genome assembly GCF_021613505.1 of Equus quagga. Classification (NCBI taxonomy): domain Eukaryota; kingdom Metazoa; phylum Chordata; class Mammalia; order Perissodactyla; family Equidae; genus Equus; species Equus quagga. Next base: position 63,151,122 of record NC_060278.1, read on the forward strand.
CTGTAGCTTACTCTTGTCCACTGACATTTTTGGAATATGTTAAAAGGGGATCTTTTAAGCCTTTTTTAACCTGTAGGCTTCCCCCCATCCCCTCCATTTCCTTAAACTTTGCCTGGCTGTCTGCCCCTCTGTCCTCTGTGTTTCCTGCAATGGGGCAGCTGGATCCAGAGACAGGGTCAGGCTCAGGTTGGACCCTTTGGCAAGAATGCAGGAGTGTCCCTCCTCTTAGGCTCTTAGGAGCTGGTGAGGTTTGAGGCATTTCTTGGTCTTTCTGGCTTTTATTTTTTGTAGTTTTTAAGAGATTTTTTAAAACTATGTCATAATGCAGACAGGTGCTCATATTTTAAACATACGACTAGATGAAGTTTCACCTGTGGGTATGCTTGTGGCCACCACCCCTATCAGGACATGGGGCGTTTCCAGCTCCCAAAGGCCCTGGCTTGCCCCTCACAGGCAGTCCCCCAGCAGGCCAGCACTAGCGAGGCCTCCGGCACAGATCGGCTTTGTCTGGTTGGGGCGCATACCATATCCACTCTAGACTGCGAGAGTCAGCCGTTGTTGTGTGTAGCAGTAGCTCTGTCTTTTTACTGCCGAGGCTGTAGGAAGCCACCACTGTGCACTTAGTCATCCCACTCTCAGTGGCCGCTGAACGACTGTGTCTCACAATTAGAGCTCACTTTTAGTGACATGTGGGAACGTGCGGCAACAGGCTCCTGATGGCCTCTCCTCCTGTTTCTGCAGCTTGTGTTTGATTACCGGCCAGGCGACATCTTTGGCTGTGTGGCTGACATCGGTTGGATCACAGGACACAGCTACGTAGTGTACGGGCCCCTCTGCAATGGAGCGACCAGCGTCCTTTTTGAGAGCACCCCGGTTTACCCTGATGCTGGTGAGGACTGGGGACCCAAACAGGGTCCCCAGAAGGGAGCTTGAGAAAGGAGGAGAGGTTCATAGGAGGGTAGAGTGGAGGCCTGTGCTCTGGCCTGGCTGTGGTTCTCGTGGTCCCATGGCATAGCTGCTTGGTCTTTCACCCTGCCGGGTGGGCTGAAGCCAGGTGTGCAATAGAAGGGGGTCTAATTTGGTGCTGGAAGCAGTCTCAGGACCACCCACTCCAGCGTTCCTATCCCTCTAATATAGCTGCCTGCCTTGGGCCCTCTCCTTAGCACTGTCTCTCTCACTTCCATGGCCACTTGACCAGATCCAGCCCTTCTGGATCTGCCAGCCTCCCCAGGTCTCCACAGATGGAGGGGGCTTTCCCTGCCACCTGTGCTTTCAGGGCCATTCTGTCAGAGCACGTTGTATGTGGCCTGGAGCCACCTCCATGAACTGAGATCACTTCGAGGGCATGGCCATGTCTTGCTCACCTTGGCATCTTCCTCTCACACAGCACAGTGTCCCCAAGTATTTGTTTTAATGTAGCTAAATAGTGGTGGCTCTGCCAGAAGGCTCTTGCTCATACTTCCCACAGTGCTGCCAATTATGTCCATGGAGCTTGTCACCTCTCCTTGCTGCTCTCCAGCCTCCCAATAGGACTGGTTGCACTCTAGGCAGAATGTTCGGGGGCATAGCTAGGCAGTAAGAGCCATGTCTTAGGTGTGATCTTAGACACATCACTTCAGCCACGCTAAGCTCAGCTTCCCGTGTGTAGAGGGGTGGTGGTGAGTTGTGGGGGTTTATGGGAAATCAGGTGTGTGCTGGGCAGTTGCCCTGCTCCCTGGGGTCATGCAGTGGTAGCCACTGCTGCACCAGTCACCACTTTAGAGACCATTTAAGTGTGACTAAATGAAAGTTCTATGTTAATGCCACATGAGTTATTTTTAAGATCAAGGCAAGAGCCCTTTGAACTGATTTCCTGCTATATCATGTGGGATACACCACGTGGCTGCAGCCGTCCGGAGCCAGGTAAAGGCTGGTTCCAAGTGGGCCAGCCACAGGTCGGGGTGTGCTGGGAGGTGACTGCCCTGCAGAGTCCTGTCCCAGAACACCCCCCTCCCCTTTCAGTGGTGGAAGTTGAACCCCAGTTCGTGAACACATGCAGTTTTTTGCATGTATTCAGCACACAGCATCTGCTGACTGCTCTCTAAAAAGGTTTAAAATAGATAATGTCTGGTGGGCTCTCAGACCGATAGGGAATTTGGGCCTTTTTGTAGGTCGGTATTGGGAGACAGTACAGAGGTTAAAAATCAATCAGTTCTACGGCGCCCCGACGGCGGTGCGGCTGCTGCTGAAGTACGGCGATGCCTGGGTGCGGAAGTACGACCGCTCCTCCCTGCGGACCCTGGGGTCAGGTGAGCGGCCTGTCCCGCTGCGCGAGAGGGTGTCGTGCCGTGTCAGAGCAATGCAGGCCTCAGATAGTTTTAACCATGGAAGCTATGCATGTGGCTGCGTCTGTGGTGGATTCAAATAATGCCAGGCGCATGGAGTAGAAGCAGAGGTCCTGCCTGTGAGCCCCTCCCAGGGGCCCACTGCATTAACGGGCTGGGGCACAACTGTCCAGATATTTTCTGTGCCTGAGTTCTACGCTTTGTCTCTGTTATGAATCCTTACCAACTCCTTAAGGTAAGGCCAAGCCCTTTCCTTCACGGCTGTCCAGGATTGCACGATGGTAGTCAGTTCACTGAGCATTCCCCTGTGGCTGGGTGTCACCATGGCCGAGTACTGTCATGAATGTCATTCTGCCCTTGTGTGCTGCCTTTACTGTAGACATTTCCAGCAGAGAGTTGTGAGATCAGAGGTTATCTCTGTTTGTAATTTTGATAGTTGCCACCAAGTCACATGATGGTAGGGTGACGTGGGGTTAGTTCAGACAGTACCAGGAGGTGGAGGGTACCCAGGCCTGTTCTCTCTCCTTTTCCCTTCTGTGTTTCATTTCTGCCCCTATGCGTGTTGTCACGTGTGGTCAGCAGGGAAAACAAGGTGGGGAGGCTCCTGGGGTGAATACACAGTTCTGCTTGGTGGTTTTTCATGGGGAAGCACGTGGGGCAGGTAGCACTGGGGGTGTCTTTCTGCCAAACATGTCCAGGGAAAAGGGAGGTGGGTGACGGTGTGCGTGTTACTCGGTGATGTGGCATGTGGTGCTGGGATAGGTCTTAGGGCCCTGGTTGGCTCTGCTCCCCTTGCCTGCAATGCCCTGCTGTCCCCTCCCTGCCTCTTAGGATTCCGACTGTCCCTCAAGGACCTTCTCTGTGCCTCGTCTATCCATGGATATCCTTGGCTGCGCTGGACCTCAGGCTCTTGGATGAGCCTGTGCTCCAGTCACAGATATCTGTCCTTACGTTGACCATCTTGCTGGGTGGCGAGCTCCCAGTTGCAGCCATCTGTCTCCTCGGCACCCCTGTGCCCACACGCAGGGGAAGTGCAGAAGGTCAGGCGAGGGTTGACTGCTCATTGTGAAGCTGAGCGGCTGACCCTGGAGCAGGAGGCCCAGACAGTGCCCTGAGGGCTCCACACGAGACTCTGGCTTCTGGAGGGCACTGCTGCCTCCCTGTCCAGGACGGGCCGGGGCCCCTCCCTGGGAGGCACATTTTCATGCTCCCAGCTCCTCCCTCCTCAGGGCCTGCCTCATGGTTTAGGTCAGTTTGTGTCTGGATGACCAAGTACTTTGAATTTTCCAGGTGGGGTGAGCAGAAAGAGTGTTGGGCTCCTTTCTAGATGGTGGTGAGAGTCTGAGATGCCTCTCTTGGCATGTTGGAGCTTGGAGGGTGAGGCCTGTGTGTTCCTGACTGGGGGCCAGTGTAGCTGAAGAGGACTTGCCCTCCACAGCACAGGGGCCCCACAGTGTGCCCCTGCTCTCTGGGCCAGGCAGTGCTGGGGCATCAAGAGAAGTGAAGGGGTGGCCAGGGCCACAGAAACCATCTCAGGTCCTCTGGGTATCATCTGCAAGGCCAGTTGAGTGGGCCTAGGGAGCTAGGAGGGGACAGGGGTAAAGAGTGAGGTTTGATTTTCCAAATGCACTCGTGGGATTTGGTTGCTAAAGAAGGCTCACAAGGACCTGAATGACAAGGCGCATGCTCTGAGCATGTCAGGAGAAGGAGGCGCTGTGTGGCTCATTCGAGTGGGCACCCCAGCTGAAAGCAAGCTCACCCAGGGGTTCCCCGGGGCCCAGTACAGGCTCCTCTGGTACCCCCTCCATAAGGGCTGTGGCCACATACACTTGCTGTCTTGGACCAGGCACCACCATGTGCACAAAAACCTCTGCACCAGGGAGCTGACGGGGGTTCGGCTGGGCTCTTTGTATTTTGTGGGTCTTGTGGGAATACTCCTGTCATGTAATCAGAACCAACAGGAGAGCCCTGCATGGGTTTCCCTGGCCCCAAGTTATTGATAAACAGTACTGGCAGGGAGGTAGAAAGCACCTGGCAACTCCTCGAATTGGGGCACCAAGCAGCACTGTGGAGCAGTATGCTTCCTGCCTTGGCCAGAGTCAGCATGGTGCTGGTCTCCTCCTTCGGTACCACAGCTCAGGCTCATCCGAGGTGGCTCGATTAGCCCTCACAGCACACCAGGCTTTGGGCATTTTGACTTCTTTTAATCTTCCCAGTCAGCAGAATCGAGCTCACTCAAGACTTTTACCCCAGGAGTAGTATTTCTTAAAAAAATTTCCTTTTAGCTTTCTGTTTCACAAATAACACAGATATATTATTGTGAAACGAAAAAAGTGGAACATGGAAATGAAAGCTGACGTCCTCCATGAGCACTGTTCCTGGGGACCCTGCTGCTTGTGCACCTTCCGGAGTCTTCTTTGCAGTTGTATTCTTGTGCAAAAGGCACAGCTTGGTTCTGAGACGATTTCTTTAACATGAACGTGTTCACACTGTACTATTATCCTGTAATGGTTATTTTAACTCAACAGTGTGCAAAATTTTCCGTATGGTTCTGCCCGCTTGTTCGAAAACTTGCTCATACCCTCCTGTGGGGATTGCTGTGGTCCATGCAGTCACATCCCTGTGGTTGGATATTCGGGCTGCTGGCAGTTTCCCAGCCTATCAACCAGTGCTGCAGTTTTTACCTCCTTGCGGTGTGTGTGAATGCAGGGGTGAGACACCCAACACCCAGCCACCCTGCCAGGACCGGCCTTGTTAGCTTCTGCATGGTGGGTGGTCCTGAGCAAGAGGCAACCAGTATTTCACCCTTTAGCAAAAGTGTATCTAAATTGTTACATTCTGGCTGAATGCCAGTCTAGTATGGGTATTAGGATAGTGTCTTAGCTGTTCAGGCTGCTATAACAAAAACCCCACAGACTAGGTGGCTTATAAACAACAGGACTTAGTTCGCAGAGCTGTGGAGGCTGGGAGTCCCAGGTCAAGGCGCCAGCATGGTCGCGTTCTGGGGAGGGCCCTCTTCCTGGCTCACAGATGGTGCCTTCTTGCTGTGTCCTCATGTGGTGGAAGGGGTGAGAGAGCTCTTTGTGGTCTCTTTTGGGAGAATACTAATCCCATTTCTGAGGGCTCCACTCTCATGATCTAATCATCTCCCAGAGGCCCCACCTCCTAATACCATCATCTTTGAGGGTTAGGATTTCAGCATATGAATTTTGGGGGCACACAAACATTCAGATCATGGCTTGACACTGAGAAGTCAGGCTACAGAGTCAGAGGCCATAAGCACATTTGTGTATATGTATATACGTGTATATAACTACCACCCAGCTCAAGCCATGGAAATTGCCAGTCCCCAGAAGGCTCCTTCTGCCCCCTCCCTGGCAGTACCCCCAACCACGACCACTATTTGACTGCTCTCACCGTGGATTCATTGGCTTGTTCCTGAACTTCATCAACATGGGCTCGTGCAGCGTGTGCTTCTCTTGTGCCTGCTACCTTCGCTGGGGCTGTGACTCTAAGGTGTATCCCTGTTGGGTGTGGCAGCCGTTTGCTCATTTTCATGCTGGGTGGTATTCCACTGCATGAAGGTACCACCATTTGTTTCTCCATTCTACTCCTGAGAGACAGTTTTAGCTTTCGGTTGCTGTAAACATCTTTGTTCGTGTCCACTTTTGGTGGAGATATGCTCTTATTTCTGTGGGGTATATGCCAGGAGTGGCATTTTTGAGTAATAGGGTAAACATATATTTAGATTCCATCCCAAACAGTTGTCCAAAGTAGTTGTATCGGGTGTATGCACTTTTAAATATTAAAACGTGCAAATTGCTCCCCAAAATTCCTGTACTAAATTCTACTCCCACTGTGCATGTGACACTCTGTTTCTCCCACATTCTTGCCCTCTCTTGGACTTTTGAGCCTCTAATGATGAAAATACCTCATAGTAATTTGTATTTCTTTGATGACCTTAACGTGACGGATCTCACTGCTTTTTCGTCTTCTTGTATGTCCTTCAGGAAAATGATAGAGCTGTTTTCCCCTTAAAAATCTATTTTTTTGGTTTCTGGTTTACTGAGGTCTAGTAATATCTTTTTTCTTTCATGTGTGGTTTCAGTGGGAGAGCCAATCAACCTTGAGGCCTGGGAGTGGCTCCACAAGGTGGTGGGGGACAGCAGATGTACGCTGGTGGACACCTGGTGGCAGACAGGTGAGAGCGTCCCTCAGGAGGAGGGTCAGGGCGTGCCTGGAGGAGCAGGTGCAGGCTCGCTCAGCAGGCACCTCCTGTGACAGCTGTGCTCTCACATTAGTGAGCTGAGAAGGTGCAGCTAACTGCCCAGTGTGGAGGGTCAGTTGTGAGGCTATGTGAATGCAATCCAGCTGCCCCTCAGCCTGTGTGATTGCTGAAAACCTGGTGTCTGGAGTGAGAAAGCTCAGAGGTGTAAGACTTGGGATGTGTCGTGACCATGCTGAGCCTTGGCTTCCTCATGTATGAAGAGGGGGTGTTCGCTTATAGGCCTTGGCTGAGGATGGGATAAGATGGTGCAACTAATGCATGTTGCCCCAGGACTGACGGCTAGTTGGTGCTGAGCTGAATGCCCACCTTCCTTGTAGGGCCGCCTTGTGAACACAGGCACACTGGATGAGCATGGGCCCTACTGTTTACAAGACCATGAGTCTCATTCAAGTTTTAGTGGGAAAGGAGTTTTTCTGTGCCATTTTGTTTTGATTTGCCCACTCTTCTCTTGGGTATCTGACTTTGGATGTTTAGGGCAAGAGACCACCACAGATGTAGTAATTGTGGCTCTCTGAGGTCTCGTCCTTCAAGAAGCCAGAAAGTGAGAAATTCCATGTAGCTCAATTCTCATCCATTCAGGAAGGCACAGGACAGAGACCCTTGACAGCTGAGTCTCATGAGGCATTTCCACTCAGGCTGCTGGAGCAAAGTGTTTGGGCCATGTGGAATGGGCACTGGCCCAGAGGCAGTTCTTTTCTTCCCTCTTACTCTGCAAATAGCTGGGCTCTGCTCTTTCCCACCAACGCAAGAAATCAACAGGCAGGGACCTCAGATGAGGGGGAGGCAGCAGCCACCCCGCTGGGGAGCACCACAGCTTCTGGAACTGAACCCTCCACCTTGGGCCCCATTCTTATTTCCAAAGTGGAGGGGACCAGAACCTGAGTCTGGTTTTACCTCAGACAAAGGTCCTTACGTCACTGAGGACCTGTTTCTTTGCCCCAAACAGGGGCAGTTCCACCCACCTCCCTCTCTGGGAGAGGACCTGTGTGTCTGTCATGGGCTTGCTGACGGCATGGCCTGGATAAATGTGTCACTGGTCCCTCGGCCCATCTGGCGTTTCTTCCCCTTCCTCCCTGCAGAAACAGGTGGCATCTGCATAGCACCACGGCCCTCAGAAGAAGGGGCAGAAATCCTCCCCGGTATGGCAATGAGGCCCTTTTTTGGCATCATCCCGGTTCTCATGGATGAGAAGGTGAGTAAGGGCCTCGCAGAGGCATCTCCCTCCTCTGCGTGTGCCCTTCTGAGCTGCCTGGTGCTCCCTTCCCCCTTCCTGGCCTCCTTTGCCCCTCTCCCACGTCGTGCCTGCCCAGGTCTGGCAGGTGGTGGAAGGGCAGGCGTCCTCATGCAGCGTTCACTGCGCAGGCTCCTCTCAGAGACCCAGTGGATAAAACTGCCTTGTGGGTAAGCCCAGGGTCCTCCTCAGAAGCCCTCGTGGGCAGCTTCCTTGAAGAGGAGAAAGCTCTGGGCAGTGCCTTTTGGGACACGCTCATCATTTTTCTGCCTCAGGCCCAGCAGTTAGGAGAACTATGCTAACCGTCAGTTTTCGTTTCTCATTTCGCCTGTTCTCTCACACATGTGTCTCCTGGGTCTGCAGGGGAATGTCGTGGAGGGTGGCGATGTCTCTGGAGCTCTGTGCCTCTCCCAGGCCTGGCCGGGCATGGCCAGGACCATCTATGGAGACCACCAGAGATTCCTGGATGCCTACTTCAAGGCTTATCCAGGTGAGCCGGCTGCAGTGGATCAGATCGTGCCTTCTTCACACACTGCTGGGATCATGGTCTCAGAGAAATGTCTGGAAGGTCGCGGTGACGGTACTGTAGGGCAGCCACGAGAACAGGCTCTTTGGAGGACAAGTTTGAATCCTGCCCCCTCCCCTTTACCTCTCTGACTTTCCAGTTCTCTGAAGTGGGAACAGTCCCACCTCAGGGACCTCCCTGGGGTCAGCAGGAGTGCTCGCAGAGCCCTTAGCACCTGGCCTGTCGGGTGTGCGCTCCTCGGGCTATTAGGAAAGAAGAGGGAAGACTACTCCCATGGCTGTGAGTTTTCTTCCAGTTTACTTTTGATTTTTTTCCTAGTTTGCTTTCGTATCACTGAGGTGAAGTTCATTTACACAGTGTGCCTGCTGGAACCAATCATCTTCAGTCTCAAGCTTGTAAACGAGACTCACTTTTTGAGGAGTTCAAGTGTGCTCCCTGTCTATCTTCTTCTCTCTGGACAGATGCAGTCTTGAATCCTCATGTTCTGCTGTTTCTGAGCCATCTGCCCTGTCACTAGCACACACCAGACAGCACCAACTAGAGAGTGTCCCCACGAGGGGGCAAGGAGGGCCACAGGGCACAGGCTTCAGTGCTTTCTTCTGTAGAGTGAGGTTAGGACGTGGGTCCTGTTGTGTCCCTCGTGGAACAACGGGAGCCCCGCTGCGTCCTGGTTCAGAGGTACTGGTCCTGAAATCCCTTGCTGTGGTGCAGGCTACTACTTTACTGGAGATGGTGCTTACAGAACCGAGGGCGGCTATTACCAGATCACAGGGCGGATAGATGACGTCATCAACATCAGCGGCCACCGTCTGGGCACTGCAGAGATCGAGGATGCGATGGTGAGCACAGGCCAGGCCTTCTCCTTCGCTCCTGTACCTCCATGAGGCCTTGTTGGTCTCAGATTTGGAGTGATAATTTGCATGCTGTGTCAGGTGTCTCACCTCCCACATATTTTGCCTTGTCGTTCTGTCGTGCACAGGCTAACCACCCTGCAGTGCCAGAGACTGCTGTCATTGGCTATCCCCATGACATCAAAGGAGAAGGTGAGCATCCACAAAAGGAACTCCTCTAATTCCTGGTCTTAGACCCATCAAGGCACCTCTGTAAAAAGAACAGACTCCAGAGGATGGACAGGTGGTAGGGTTTTTTATGAGTCAAGCTGTTGGTTTTCTTCTCTCTCAAGTGGGGATTTTGGGTGGGAAGGCTGAACAGCACGCATGTTAGACTAGAGCCAGATTTCTGAAATGCCCTAGCTCTGCTGTCGTTCAAGGACACGCATCTCTGAGCAGCCGTGACCTGTCTGGCGCCCAGCTGAGCTTGAGGAGTTTCCTCCTCTGTCCATAGCGCCTCTGGCGGCCCTGTTACGGAGGACTTATAATGAAATGCCCTGCCCTGCCCTCAGTGTCTCCTTGTGCGTGCTCCGTCCCAGCAGCTGGTGCCAACTCTGCAGCTGTCACACTGCCAGCAGATGGGAGTGTGCCCTGGAGCAGCCCGTTTGCCGCTCTGGGACTCTTTGTGGAGGAATTTGACCCACGGTTCCCACGGCACAGTGACGCGCCAGGGAAGGGCAGAATGAGTGAGAATGGTCTTTATTGGGGACACACTGTTCCAAAGCCTGCCCTTCCTAAGCGGGTGGGGCAGGATCACCTGAGTGTTATAATACCAGGTGCACGGTGGCCACACTAGCTTGGCTGGTGTGACCTGGACACTTGCTGACCCTATGCTGCACTGCTGGGCAGACTGACCTCTAATGCCCCGCCGAGTGGTGTGCAATTGCACGCTCTCCTTCCTGCTGTCAGGGACATCCTGTGTCAAAGTATGTCCCAAATGTCACTTGGCTCCCTGCCACGTTTGTGTGGCATTGTTTCATTATTTATTCAAACACTTTCTCTAAATTGATCTATTGTAAAATTTAACATTTATTTAAGTGCTTTAAAAAAGCATTTTCAGTTGCCATGAGAAGGATGAGCCCAGGATGGGGCTGTCCATTTGTTAACAGGAGACTCGGATGTGTGGGAGAGCTGTTAGGGATCGGAAAGGGCCAGAGGCAGGAACAGGTCCTCACGTGTGACTCTCAGTCGCCTCGGGCTGCTTCGTGCTCCCGTCAGCAGCTTTCAGCACCTCTTCCTGCATCCTCAGCGACTCTGGTATTGCCAGGTCTTAATGTCTGCCAGGCTGGTGGGGGATAATGTGTATATCATGGGTATGATGATATGCATTTTCCTAATTTCTAACAAATTTGAGCATCTATCCATTTTAACACATGAAAAACCCATCAGCAGTTCTTGGTGACCTCTGAAGCCATCTGCAAAGGCTGTTGTGTATTTATTTGTCCTCGCTCCCTGTTTGCACTTGATCTGACCAGTGTGCTGCACCTGTGCCATCGGCCTGTCTCAGCAGTCCGTGAGTTCAGCCTTGTGCACCAGATCCTATCTCTCAGCCGGCTCCTCCTCCCATGTTGAGGCTTTCCTGACCCATCTCTGCTCTCAGCACTCAACAGTCTAGGCCCACTTCCAGTCTCATCTCACTAGAGATACAAGTGATTGCAGGGAAGGGCACCAGCTAGAGACGGGTGGCTGGGGGGACATGGCAGGGCATGTCCACTGTGATCCCACTAGGGTTTAAAAGATGGTTGTATATACCTAGAAATTAATTTTAAATTTGGGTCTGGGAACAGCAGCCAGCAGCCCCCGAGAACCTGCTCAGTGTGGGCTCCATGCAGGGGCTGTCACCATTCAATCCTGACATGCAGCTGTGAGGCAGCTACTGTTAGCTCCCCATCTTACAAATAGAAAACTGGGCACAGAGTAGTTAAGTGGCTTTCCCAAGGCCACACAGCTAGCAGTGGCAGAGCCAGGATTTGGAGCCAGAGCAGTCTCTCCTGATTATCATACCGCACTGCCTCTGAGGGGAAGGATGAAAGGAGAGAGGCAGAGAGGGAAGGCATATTTTTGTTTTATATACTTCTATAGTGTTTTAATTTTTGGTAGTCAATATGTGTTGCTTTGGTGGTTTTTACATTTTAATTAAAGTCGGTTAGACCCTAGCAGACCTCTCCTGGTTGGCCTTCCCAGCCAGCTCAGGTGTTGGCTTTGCCCTCTTCCTCTGAGCCCCTGTGGTATGGACCTAGACTGCCTGCCCTCTCAACTCCCAAGGTGAACAAATGCAGCTCTTTCCCTCAAAGATCTCACAACCTAGTGGAGCATGAGGGGACCAACAGCCATTCACACAGCAAGTGCCCAGCCCGAGGCAGGGACAGAGTCAGGAAAGGTAGCTGAACACAGAGTGTTAAAATGTGTTAAATGGAACACACAGAACTGGGCCTTGAGGGATGAATAGGAGTTGGCCAGGTGGAAATCAGGGGGCCTTCAGGCAAAGGTTCTAGGTCTTTACAGACTGTAGGTTATTCAGGAAACACTCATGTACTGATGCATTTAGCTGATGCTTCTTGAGCACATACTCTGTTGCAGGCACAGTTCTGGATGCTGGAGACACAGCAGTGAGTGAAACAGACAAAAGTCCCTGCTCCGTAGGGCTGACATGCTGGAGGGTCAGGGAGTAGAGGGGAGAGACAGACAATCAACCATAAACATGGTCAGTGAGGAAACTACCTAGTGTGTTAGGTGATATGTGCCAAGTTAAGATGGGGTGGAGCTAGTGCAGGAGTAAAGAGGCTAATGAACAACGGGAGGGCTGCACATAGGGAAAACTTCATGATGAGAGAGGGGAGACATTGCAGGTCAGTGGGAAAGGGACAGGCTGTCCAAAATGGTGCTGGGACAGGTGACTCTCATATGGAGAAAACATGAAATTAGATCCCTGTGTCACACCACATACCAGATTATTCCAGATGGATGGAAAAGCACTGTATTTAGAGACCTGTGGGAGCCACTGTAAATCCTTTCTGGAACGTGGTAGGATATCAACAAACAAAACATAGTGTCTGTGCTAAAATATGAGTGAGCCAACTCTGCCTAGCAGAGCTCCCTGCCATGACGGAGCTGGTCTTCATCTGTGCTGTCCAGTACAGTAGCCACTAGCTATGTATGGCTCATACAACTGAGGAACTGCACTTTTAACTCGATTTAAATTTAAATAGCCACTGTGGCTAGTGCTTACCATGTTGGACACAGGCCCATGAGGTTAATGCCATGTGCCATATTCCCATGCACTGTCTCATGGGAGCTTCTAGTAAATCTCCCATCAGCCCACGTTCTGGGCTATTTCACAGGTGTGGGGACAGTTAGAGAGGTCACATGCACAGCCGGTCAAGACCACAGGGGTGGTGCCAAGCTCTCAACCGCACATGCTTACCCACCTAGGATGTTCAGAGGAGCTGTGAGAATTGCTTCCAGTTTGATGAAAATGATAATGCATCTTTAGGGCTACAACTAAAGAAACCAGCTGCTACAAGGTCACCAACAGGTGATGGCAAAGTCCTTTGGATTTGTGGTGATTTGTGTACAGCACTCTGCCTCAGGACGTGGTTTGGAGTCTGATACATCCCAAACCTCTGCTTTCCTTCCAGCTGCATTTGCCTTTATCGTGTTGAGGGACGATGCAGGTGACTCTGACGTGGTGGTGAATGAGCTCCGGTCAGCAGTGGCCACCAAGATTGCCAAATACGCCGTGCCTGATGAGATCCTGGTGAGTGGAGCTTCCGCCGTAGGTGCAACTGCGCTGCTCGCTTTAAGTCTCCTTTTCTGATTCCCGCAATGAACAAGTAACCATGATCCCTTCCATCAACAGCAAAACTGACGTTAGCGTTTGGTTTTCTGGGTGGTGGGCAAGGATGGCAGGTTGCTACATCCTCAGAGAGACAGGGAGTGGGGCAGAGCGACAGCAGCAAGAGTTTACACAGCTTACCTGTTTAGGGGATAGTGCTGGGCAAGAGGAGGTGCTGTCTTACTTTGGTATATGGAGGCTAGTTACAGGAACAGGAAGACAATTAGGGGTTTTATAGAGAGAAATATGTGGAAAGGACTAGAGTTCTCGAGCCCCTGTGTGCTTTCTGAACACATTTCCTGGTGCCAGTGAGGGAGCTACCGCCAGAGCCCTGTCTGAGGGAGTCGGTGTCCGAGTCAGTTCCAGGGAAGAATTGGGCCACCTTTTCAGCCCTGCTAGCGTTTTACTCCTTCCTTTGTTAACGTTTCCCTCACAGTGTTCTTTGGTTTGGAGATGGTCCTCCGAGGCAGGAGAGGCCCCAGCTTCACTTGTTGTCATAGGGGGTCAGACTGTCAGCCTGGTGACCAGAGTTTCAGGGAAACCTGAACTCCCCTTAGGTCACTATTAAAGACCCCCAACACAGCTTTTAATGTATTGCCCTTGCCACTGAATGGGCTGTGGTTGTTTGAAAAGGTTAAATGCTAAATTTTAAACACTAAGCAAGACAACATTTTTCTCTTAAGTAGCTCTCACCTCTTATGTAAGATAAAAGTAGCTGCGGCCTGCACCACGGGGTGCCGACGAGGTGCCAAGTCGCCTGCTGGGTTTGGTTGCTGCCTGGGAGCCCTCGCTGCAGTAACTGAGGAGAGGAGCAGATGTAGTGGCAGTGAGGGAGACCCAGGTAGCGGTAGACTGCTGCCTCCGGAGGGCTTCAGCATGACACATGATTGATTCTTTCGGTTTGATAACAGCTTTCGGTCCAGATTATAGGAGGATAAAACCAGAGACCATGGGCCTGCACCATTCTCTGGGGCGGGATCCTACATATCAGGCATTCATTATTGATTCCCCAGGGAGGGGGTCATCCCTGAGCAGAGCCCCTCTTATCACAATGCCGTCTAACGCTGGCTGGGCGTGAGGGCACCACCCCAGACTCTAATGCTGCACCCCTTCTTTGCCAGGTAGTGAAACGTCTTCCAAAAACTCGGTCTGGAAAAGTCATGCGGAGGCTCCTGAGGAAGATAATCACGGGCGGAGTTCAGGATCTGGGGGACATCACCACCCTGGAGGACCCCAGTGTCATCACAGAAATACTGAGTGCCTACCAGAAGTACAAAGACAAGAGGGCTGCTGCTCATTGATGGGCTCTTTGACCAAGACCCAGTGCCCAAGCCCCTAACTTGTCCTTCTAGAACACAGCTCTCAAGTTGGTTTATTCCTAGATGTCCCAGAAGCAGTCCTTTCCCAGCACATAAGCTACACTGTCCCTAATGTGAAGTCTGTGCCTAAATCTCTTCCTTCTTTCTGTTGGAGAACCCGTGAAGAGGTACTCTCAGACATGGTAGGATTGGTTCCACTAGTCCCGAATTTGGTTTCCTGGAATGAAAAGTCATTGTCAGCTGTTTTGGTGTTCTCTGTAGACAGCACAGGAAGGTGAAAAACCTGCTAACGTGTGCCTCCTCAGATGACTGAGAATTAGAAATAACCATGTTTTCCCCAAAAGTTTCTAGATATAAAAGGCAGAGGTTTTATTTTTATATTTTGGAAAGATAATGTGCAAACACACACAAGTAATGAGTGGATTTACTTGTACATGCTTTTTTCAACATTTAGAGATATGAAAATCACTTTTTTTTTTTTTTGCCTCTGCTCACGGGGAAATGTGGAGAGGATCAGAAGGTGCACTTTTAATTATTGTTTGATGTATGTGGAAGTCTGAATTGGAAATGTTTGTACCTCTGTCTAAACACAGCTATCTTGAGAACTTTCAAGCTTGCAGCATCCTTTTTTGGTGTACATTTCTACTTGCCTTGGTTTGTGTATAATGAAACTAACTCCTAAAAGTGATGGCATGAATGTGTCCACCTCTTTAGTTCTCACGCTCCTCCAGTTGTGTGCTCTGTTCCTCAAGCTTGGATCCGGAAGGATTCCCCTCCCCACTGTAGATGCCTCTTGGTAGGAGTTCAACATGCTCCAAATATGTGGAGTCGTTCAGGGAAGCTAATGAAAACTCAGGTGACTTGTGAGAGCATTAATTCGGCTAGAACTGGGTCCTTGTAAACTCTGCCTGTCCTTCATTCTGTGGCTGGGGTAGTAAGAACCACTGAGACCTGGAGCTCTCGATCAAGTCTCTCTCTCTTTTTTTTAATGTGCCTTAATACTCTGAACATTAGCAAGATGATGTGAATCATTAGGTTACAAAGTGCTTATTTATTAGCCAAGTATACGAGGACCCTTGGGTCCTTGAGGACAGAGAAAGATTGTCTTTATCTTTATGCCACAGTATATGGTGCCCTGCAGCTGTGTAGATGTTCAAGGGGTGTCTGGGGTACTGAACACCTACCGCGGGCAGTAGCTGTGCTGGCCTCTCAGCGAATAGGCAAGTACGCCTGTGACGCCCAATAGGGTGGCCACTGCTGTAGCACACAGATACAGAGTGATCATCTGTTGTTCCAGCACTGAGCAGCAGAGAACCACGCACCTGGACCTGTCACATTTGTGCTGGACTTGGTGGACGGTAGTTATGGCGCTGTTTGTAAAATGGCTTAGATATAAACTTGGACAGTGACCAGAGCCTCAGAATGATCTACAGGGAAGTTCAAATAAAGCTTTATTTTGTTCATTCTCTTCTGTGTGGTGATGTTTTTCATCAAATAATACCATTCTTTGTTGCTGAATATAATCCTGAGGGCAAAACTGGAAGGGGCCTATTCACTCAGAAGAGAACACTTAAAAAAAAATCCATCATCTTACAGGGAGGAAATATACAATAAGAAGTCACCTATCTTAGACTATTACTTGGTAAATTTACCTGCCTCTAGATTGTTGTGCTGTCCAATACACTAATCACATGTGGCTATTTAGAAATAAGTAAAAAAAATAGGATAGTGTAAAATAAATAAAATACTCAGTTCTTAGGTCGCACGTGGCCAATAGCTACGAGATTGGACCACACGGGTAAGACCATTCCTATCATCACACGTAGCTCTGGTGATGAGTGCTGGCCCAGAACACAGATGAGAACAAGGAAGCAAAAAAGATCTCCAGGCAGCCAGAATCGGTATCAGACTACATCCATGAGGAGCACAAGCTCGCCTGTGAGAGACATCCCAGGACCCAGGTTGTCCTTACTGCAGACGTGGGTGGATGAGGTTTTCTGTCTCCACTGAATGAAGAAGCAGATTTTAGGAGAACACATTGGACTGGGTCCATGACAGGTGGGATCTGAAGGCTCACGTCAGCTTGTACCAAAGCCTAGACCAACTGCTGCTTCCCAAGCAGGAGCAGGGCAGCTGTTCCTGGGGACAACATCTGTTCTTGGGCCCCAGGGATGGATTCCCAGAGGCCTGTCTGAGGTAGATTCTGAATGCAGGGAGAGGCAACTCATTAGGAAAAGACATGTTTTTGCACTTCTGGATGCTGTGGGAAGTCACAGCAGGATTGCTGTCTTTCTGGAATAGTGTAGCCGCACACCCTTCCCTGGGGCAGGGCACCACGAGAGGGTTACAGACAGACTTACAACAAGTCATGTTGTCCTGGCCACCCCTCTTCTGGTAAAGCCACCCTGACTTCAGTTGGGGACCATCCTGTCCCCTACTTTGTCAGCAACCCACCCCCGGCTGCTTGGGCGTTATGATGGCCATTCCAAGCATCACAGTCTCTGGCCTAAGTAACATTACAGGCCTGGCCGTGTGATGCTGTCAGGGCCACCAAGAAACAGACACAAAGACAGCTTTGGGAAAGAAGCCATTGCCCATCCACCACTGGATAAGTCAGGATGTGGATTTGAGCGACAGCAACCTCCTGGCTGCCATGGGCAGGGCCTGACTGAGAGGGGAGAAGCACAGGAGAAATGGAGCCCCCAGGGGAGACACACAGAGACCTGGTCCACCCTACACCAGCCTTCACTTCCTGCTTGAAATGTCCTGAGAAAGACCCAAGTCAGTGCCACTGAGAAGCACAGAAAAGATCAGGCAGCTACAGTGAAAGCAGAGGTGAGACCATCTCCTGGTGTGGAAACACAGAGGGATCAGACCGAGATTCAGAGACAGCTCATTTGAACATTAAGTACATCTCCAGCCTAGCGTGATACATTACATTCCTAATAACGATAAGTCCTGAAGACAAATTATATTCAGATTTAGAAAGAAGCAGTACGCAGTACCTTTTACGAATAATTCCCATATAAAGTTACTAAAACAAAAGTTCTCCTTAGGGGGCCAGCCCGGTGGTGCAGCGGTTCACATGTTCCGCTTCGGTGGCCTGGGGTTCGCGGGTTTGGATCTCAGGTGCCGAGACAGCACCGCTTGTCAAGCCATGCTGTGGCAGGCATCCCACATATAAAGTAGAGGAAGATGGGCACGGACGTTAGCTCAGGGCCAGTCTTCCTCAGCAAAAAGAGGAGGACTGGCAGCAGATGTTAGCTCAGGGCTAATCTTCCTCAAAAAGGAAACAAACAAAAGTTCTCCTCAAAGGGAAAATTCAGTTTTTCAACATGATTAATCCCCAAAGGGAAATATATCCCTGTTAAATACAAAAATAGAAAAAAGAAATCACGGCGAACGTTCATGATCTGACTGCACAACATTTAACTAAAAGTTAAGATGAGATGATTGAGGAACACACTCGTCCCTGGTTCTCCCGTGGCAACTGAGTTTATGGCGAAGAAAAGGTGGTGTGAACTCTTACCACATTCCCTCGGCCTGCCAGAAGAGTGGAGATTTGGCTGTGGACTTAACAGCCTTTAGTCCTTGCAGAGCTGACGTGCACCTGCTGCGTCACTGTCCTCGTGATTCCCAACACTGGAACAATGACAGGAATACTTACATAGCTGAGCACCCTGTGCCGGGAGGCTCTGAGCAGGTTCTCGAGTCCATCACCCCCGTTTGTCCTCATGTCGCCTTCCAAGATAGACACTGCACTTTGCAAAAGAGCTGGCAAAACTGGCAGAGCTGGGGTTTGGGTGGAGCCCGTCTGACCGCAGAGCCTACACCCTGGACACCCCATGCTCAAATTAAAGGCGGGGCCCCTTTGTGAGAGAGCTTTTGAGGAATATCAACAGCATTGCATTTTGCTTTTTTTAAAATTATTTTATTATTTTTTTAAGGCACTTTACTGTTGACCTTTGAGCAGCTCTGTGAATTACCATCTTGGATAGGGGTGAACAGCAGCCTAAAGCCAGGCCAAGAGGAAGGCTTCCTGGAGACGGTGATTTTGGCGGCGAGGAGAGGTGGTGATGCCAACTTGAGTTTTCGTGACCTCTAATCTGAGTTATACATGTTTTTCATTTATCATTGTTTGGGGATTTTGGTGCATAACAGGACTGAAGTAAATATATCATCTCTGGGCCTGTAAGTAACAATTGTCTTTGCAGTATTATTTTTTGTTGACTATTTATTCTGCTTGGGCTCTGTAGGGCTTCTAGGATCTGTGGCTTTATGTCAATCTTAATCAGTTTTGGAAGTATCTCAGGTTTTTGCCTATTCTCTCCTCTTTTTTGAGGACCCCAAACTTCTCATATGTTGGAACTTCTCATATTCTATTTTCTCTCTTACTGCCTTAGTCTTGATTGCTCTGAAAGCAGAGCCAGATATAAAGGCTCGCATACAGGTAATTTACCTAGGACTGTAATTCCAGAAACAAGCGTTTCTGGAACTGGGGGTGGGAGTGGGTGTGAGATGGGAAAGAGGAAAAACCAACAGAAGCACGTTACTGAGCTGGTGAGCGCTGTGGGCAACTGCTGCTCCATCTTGTTGCCGGACTCACAAGGAATCTTATCAAATGTGTCTCTGAACCAGCTAACTTAGAACTGGCTGTCAGAAATGTGGCTTGGCCTCTCAACTTTCTCCTCTGAAACCTGCAAACGCACTCAGGGCGAAAGTGACTCCCAACATTGGGCGCAAGCCCTCCTGGATCCTGGCCCAGTAATTCCTCACCATATTCAGGCTCTCCAACATCTTCAAGCAAATGTTCTAAATGTTTGCTTCATCACTATGCCCACTGACAGTGTGAGTCTCAGTTATCTAATTTGCCATCACATGAAAAGAACGTCTTACATAGTATTCCTAAAATGTGGAAGATTCTGAAGTCCAACATACATTTCACCCAAGCCTGTCCCATAAGTTATCAAGGACCTGTATACATTACTTTGTACTTGGTTTTTTCCCTCCGAATATAACATGAATATCTCCCCCCTCAGTACACGGGGACCCATCTTCTTTTTTGTAATGACTGCATATGGCAAGCCATTGAATTTAGTTAATCATTTTTAATGGATATTTAAGGTGATTCCAATTTGTCTACATTAGAAACAAGACTGAAATGGATATCCATGCACATCTTAGTAGCATGGATCAAAAGGTATACTTGACCACTGCAAAGGACTGAATGTTTGTGTCTCCCCGAAATTCCTATATTGAAATCCTAACTCCTAAGGTGATGGAATTAGGAGATGGGGCCTTTGGGAGGTAACTAGGTCATGAAGGTGGAGCCCTCATGAATGGGATTAGTGTCCTTATGAAAGAGGCCTCAGAGAGCTCTCTTGCTCCTTCCGCCACACTGGGACACAAGACAGCTATCTAAGAACCAGGAAGTGGGCCCTCACCAGACACCAGATGTGCTGGCTTCTTGATCTTGGACTTCTCAGCCCCCAGAGCTGAAAGAAAGAAACTTCTGTTGTTTATAAGCCCCTAGTCCATGGTATTTTGTTATAGCAGGCTGAACAGACTACGACAACTGCTAACCTACAAATGTGGATATTCTTGTGGACAAAACCCAAGAACTACAGACTGTACATAGATTCTTATGCAGTATAGGTGAGAAATGTAGCACAAACAGGAGGACCATTATAATACAAATAAATAAAATCTTGTATGAGATTATCTCGATCCTGAAGCTTAAAGAGCTGGAAATTACTGATAGGGTGTATTATAAATCAGTCATTAGCTGTTGAGGTAGATATTAGTCAGTGACCAAATGTAACAGAATAATTTTCAAATTGTGACTTTTCTAGCCATTCCCTTTTTGGGGAACATTTTCTCTAGAGGGTTGCAGTTAATAATGTAACCGTGAGATTTGCCTCCATGTAGAACTTCGGTTCAGAAATAGCTGTTATGATTTGGTCATATGAAGACAGTTTGTATTACTTTCATATTCAAGGCACAAGAGAGACATTTTATTATGAAATTCTCTTCTAAAAAATCATGTTTTGGAAGCAACTTATTATGTTAACATTTTATTTCCAAACTCCTGAGCTGGATGGAGATTTCTGCTTTCTTGAGTTCAAGTAATTAAGACAGCAATAAAAATAAATTCTATTTTCTCTCAAAAGTGGCTCTAAACCAGTTACATGCCAATTGCTATTCCCAGAATTGTGGATTCTTCGGGTCCAGAGGGCTCTCAACATCCACATGCCCTGCCTGGCCTCTGTTCATGAGGCGCTGCCGTCCGTGGAGGGTGTGGTCACCAGGCAAAGCTTCCAAGGGCCAGCACCAGGCTTACCTGGCTGCTTGATGAAAACACAGATTCCTGGGCCCAACTCAGAACTGCCCAGCTTGAATCTCAGGAGGCGGGCGTCTGGAGATCTGGACTTTCAACAATTCCCAGGTGTTTTACGCAGTCGGCCACACCCTGGTGACCAGCTTTCAGGGATCACTGCTGGAGCCCAACACCAACTGTATTTTCTTCTATTTCAATTTAAGAAAGCGACCTGGATAAAGAGAGCTTTCAAGCCAGGCAATAGCTTCTTTTAGACTTTTTTGGTGAAATAAAACAAACAAATAAAAATGTATACAAAACATAAATGTACACAAAACATAAATGTACAGCTTAACAATTTGATGTAAAATAACAACCCAGGTAACCCCCAGCATGTCAGAAGCCACTCCCCGCCCATTCCTCCTCCTAACTTGTGTTCCCACTGCCAGATCACAGCCCTTCAGGGGCCCAGCCCAGAGCAGGGAGTTTCATCCAGTCCCCCCAGCCCCTCTCAGCCAGGAGGTGCCTCTCAGATGCTTCCTGCGGGCAGGCAGTCCTTCAGGCTGGTGGGGGATGATTCTCTGGGTCTCCAGTCTTAGGGGCACTGGACTCAGACCCATGTCCCTCCCTCAAACTGGAGTGTCAGATATATTTCCCTGTTTCCCATTTCCCCTCTAAGCAGTGATGCTCAACTTTGGCTTTTACAAGTATCTGGAGAGCTTTAAAACTCCCAATGGCCAAGCCACACCCCAGACCCATTACATCAGGATTTCTGGGGCGGGATGCTGGCATCAGTGTATTTTAAAGCTTCCCAGATGATTCTAATGTGCAGCCAAAGTTGGGAACCACTGTCTTAAAATTCAGCACCATGTGTGACAGAATTCACGATGACCAGTAGAGGCACGAGCCACCACTGCCTAGCATACGTGTTTATTTTTACCTTCACATGATGTCTTGACTCCAGTTGCTGACACTGTGAAGGCCACAACACTCCAATTATGGCGTCTAACCTCTAGGATGGTTCTTGTGGCACAGGTGACTTAAGAGGAAGCAAACTAGGAAAACAGCACCATGAAGGGGGAAGGCAAGGAAGAATTGCCCATCTGCTCAGTGGTGTCTCTGGTGTGTAAACGCTGGACAAGGAGCAGAACAAGAAAATGCCCCAGAGAAAATGTAAATACTTAGAATCAGTTTATGGGTTCAGGAAACCTTCCTTCTGTGAATTCATAAATGCCTTGCATTCCAGACTCCTTCCCTGTAAAGACTTTGTGGCACTCAGTGAAATGAAACTGGAGTGTGTCTGCAGTCACACACTGGTAAACAGTGCAAATAACACCAACACCAGAGCCAGCAGAGTGATCTTCCCACTCCAAGGCAGCACAGGGCCTCGGGAAGTGTTACTCACAACTTAGCATCCATTGCTTCGCCCTTTCCACCCAATGCCCAACAGCAGCTTCCAAACTCCCCGCCCTCCTCCCCGTCATGAAGCATGTGTGCATTTACAGTGACCTTCCTCACGTGGAGGGAAGCTCCCTGAGGGCAGGATTCACCTCCTGTCCCCAGTGCCCAGGTCGGGGCCTGACACACGGCAAGGGCTCTGTATCTGCTGAATGAGTCCACAGACGTCACACCTGCCTAGCAGTGTGTGAAGAATGGGGCTTTGGATTGTGCGGTGGAGTCAGGCATCGAACTCTACCGTGGAATGAGGGGAGTGGGCCCTGTGAAAAAACGGCACAGACCTGGGAAGAACGCAACGGTTTTGACCAAACCCCTGCGGGCCACCTGCGTGACACAAAAACCCTCCTGCCTGCTGCCTAGGTTTCAGAGCAAGTATCAGAGCAGGGGGATAATTTTGTTCTCACCCTCTTTGCTCTCTGGGGGGAAAAGAGGAGGAGGGGAAAAAAAAGCTAGGCCTCTATTTCTACATTTGGGGTGGGGAAAAGGGTCACTCTTTTGCTCATCTGCCCAGATTCCTCTTCTCCCTCTCTTAAGGACATGGGGAGACTGGGGACAGCTCATGCCAGAGGCAAGCTGTGACCCTCCAAACACACCACCTGAGGGCTCCATCATGGTGGCTGTTGCTCATATGAAGCTGAAGCCCCCGCCTGCACCAGTCTTTGTTCCAACTAGTGGAGAAGGAGTTGGTTAGTGCCCCCAGGACCCGCACCAAAGGGTGCCAGCCATGGCCAAGGAGGTGATAATACAGAGGGCGAGACTCCTGCTCTAAATGAACCCAGAAGTAGAAAAGGGAAGAAAGCTGGATGTTGGCTGTCCTAGTACATTACTAACTAATCGTAAGTACTAAAGAGCTTAGAAAACCTGTTGGAACAGTCAGCCTGCCAAGTTCTCTTGCAACAAGGTGGGATTTTCTTGGTAAGAGCCACCAACTGGGTAACCCTGGGCTGTCAAGTCCCCCTGCTCCTGAAGGCCCACACTTCTGCCAAGCAGCCTCCTGGATGAGCAGACACACCTTGGGCTGATTCCCTTCTCAAAGAAGGACATCACCTCACCCAACCACATATCTCTTTATTCCTAAGAGTCAAGGAAACACTTCACGCTGATAAGTATGTACACGTTTGTTCAAAAAGGCAGAGCAGGAATCACCCAAAGAGAAATGATTAGCTGCTTTCAAGAAATGGTTTCTGGGTGCAATGAAACAAGAGGTTAATGAGTGACCCAAGCCAACCATGAAATGTCAGTGTTAAGAGTCCCCAGGGAATAGTGGAGCTGGCAAGTTCACTTTTCAACAGAGAGAACAATTACAAACGTCCATGCACATGGCAGACACTGACCGCCGAATATCTTTCCTACTGAGTCTGGGTTGACCTTAAGAATTCTCTTCATTAGGGCAATTAAGGTAGTTTTCTCCAGTCAACCTATGGATAATCCTCACCTCTATCCCTACCTGCTTTTCGCTGGGGCAGACATCATTCAATGTGCTGGTCCTGCCCTGCTCACACTGATACTGCCTAGTCTCCTGTCTTGGTGAATGTTCAGCGGTCCATGGGATCTTGTCGTCTAACACAGATAATCAGTCAGGCTTGGGCACTTTACCAAAGTGGGGAAAACCAGATTCTCAGTCCAGGCATTTGGACTTGGGACAAACAGACTGTAGTTACTTGGTGTGGGAAACTTGAAATGGAAAGTAATGGAGAGCTGGGCTTGAGGCAGTCATTTTCTGCCATGCGCATGTCAAGCAGAGAATGCTGGCATATCATTATGGAACGCATTCAGGTGCAAGCACAAACTGCTCAGTTGACAGTGGCTCAAATGCACAAGGGACTGTTTCCCTCATGTAACAAGAAGCCCAGGGTAGGTGGCTGCTGGCAGTGGGTCAGCAACTCAATGGTCCCACCAAGGACCTAAGGTTTTCGGTTCTGTGTGTTCTTTTAGGCCTCAAGTGTCACCACAGTCATAAGACACTGCTGCCACTCTAAGCATAACTCTGCAGTTCAAGGCAGGAGAAGAAAGGGCAGGGCCAGTACCATCTCTCTCTTTTACAGGAAAAGCAAAAACTTTCCTAGAGGTCAAAAGATTTCCTAGATTTCTGCTTTTATCTCACTGCCCCAGAACCCTGCCTGTGACCACCTTAGCTTTAAAAGCTGGAAAAGTGACCATCTATCTTTTCTGGCTCTACAGCGGGGGCCAACAAAAGAGAAGGGGGCCAGTCAAATACCAGGGATTGCGGCAGAATCACGGAAAGAATGCAGAGACAAAACGCTACAAGGCATCAGGCAGGTGGAGAGGAACTTTGCTCCTGTTTCTCTAGGCCCTCGCCCCAGTTCCTGCGAGGCCTGGCTATCCTTTCTGCACCGGAGTTCCATAAGATATCCCCATATCTTTCCAATAAATCCCTCCCTCATCTTAAACTGGCTTTTGCGGATGCGTTTTTGGCAAATGAATGATCTCTGGAATGCTTATTCTACTGTGAACAAGCTAGTCTACATTCTTTTTTTTTTTGAGGAAGATTAGCCCTGAGCTAACTGCTGCCAATCCTCCTCTTTTTGCTGAGGAAGACTGGCCCTGAGCTAACATCCATGCCCGTCTTCCTCTACCTTTTTATACGTGGGATGCCTACCACAGCATGGCTTGCCAAGTGGTGCCATGTCTGCACCTGGGATCGGAACCAGCGAACCCCGGGCCACCAAAGCCGAATGGGCGAACTTAACTGCTGTGCCACCAGGCCGGCCCGTAGTCCACATTCTTTAACTTTCTTCTTTCCACTGTCCCACCTGAGCTGAAATCAGAGCTTCCCATCACAGCTTAGCTTGACACCCTGTTCAGAGCAAGCCCCTCCTTCTCCCGCTTTCCCGGATTCGGGGCAGGGAGGACGGCTCAGCCTAGCTCTGCTCCTCTTTGGCCCTTTCAGACGATTCTTCTTCCTTGATTACTCATAACCTTGCAGTTTACCGGATCACCACCCCTTGTTGACCAATTCCTGGGCACCCCACATTTCCCTCTTAGCCTGTTGCTTCTCCTTCCCCATCCCCTCAATCTGTCCCTTATAATCTTACTTGTCTAAGACCTGGTTCACTGGTCACTCCCACCTAACGGGACTCTTTCCTCACAGCCCCCAAGGCACTGTTTTGTGGCACTGTTTTATATTGATTATTCTGCTTCTTATCCCCCCTCCCAGACTGTAAAGTGCCTGCAGGCTGGTGCACTTTATCTCACCTTTGTTTTGTCACAGCACTTAGCTGAGTACCTGGAAGGCTTTCAGGAGATACCTGCTGAAGAAACAGAAACAGCATGGGATTGGGAAAAAGCACTGGTTTCTGGTTTTAGTGGTGAGGGCTTCCCAGCATCACTGTCTCTTCTTCCATGCTGTCAGAACCCTGATTTTGTTGGGAATAAATGCCCTCTGTGTGGGCCAGAGTTTCAATGGAAACCTGCCTGATCACTAGTCTCGAGGTGGGGGTTGGGGGGGTGCGCATGGGTTCTGGTTGGTCCAACCCAGTGGTTCTCGATCAGGGGTTATTTTGCCCCCCTGGGGACACTCGGCAATGTCTGGAGACATTATTGATTATCAAAACTAGGTGGGATACCACTGGCATCCAGTGGGTGGAGGCCAGGGATGCTGTTAAATATCTTACAATGCACAAGACAGCTCCTACCTGCCTCCCCCAACAAATAATTATCTGCCCCCAAATGTCAATAGTGCTGAGGTTGAGACACCTGGTCTAACCAATCATAGTGGTTCCAGCCCCCTGCCAATAACTGGGTGGCAGCTAGGCTGGAGTGTGGGGTGGGGGTACTGAGAACTGGAACAAACCACAACTAGCAAAGCAGACCTCACCATGACTTGCAATCAGAAAGACAGTACTAAACCATGCCATACAACACAATGATCTAAATTCAGATCACTTAACCAGTTTAGTTCATTCAGACCATGTACTCAGAGATAAGACCACAAGCTGATCTCTAATAACTCCGCACGGACTCATGTGTTCCAGAGATAATAAGACCACTGACTCCTGTAGCGAGTCTCCTAGTTTACAAATTGTGACCCATCTGGGCCAAGACCATCTGTGACTAACTCCAGCCCCAAACCCCACAAGGAACCTTCCATAACTCCCCTATCTTGAGGAGCCTTGTGGGTCCTCTGGGGTATTCCTTTGCTGCAGCAAGTTCAAAATACCTAACTTTATTATGATTATTTTCTTTTTGACATATATTCCTGGCTGTTTTCGGTTGGTGGGCTTTAACACTGGGCATGGAATAGCAATAGCCCCAATTCAATGTCCTAAGTCCTAGAATCGGGATGTGTTCATTAGGCTTTAGAAACAAAGATGTTCAGCTTGAGAAATTAGGAAAGTATTTTCAGCAGTGATACCTGAAGTGGGTCCCAAATGATAAAAATGGTTTTGGCCAAGCGGAGGTGAAGGGAGGCATATCAGAGGAAGAAGGAACAATACAGACAAAGGGAGAAAGGCATAGAATTAGAAACAGCAAGCAATCCTGAGTGTCTGAAACATGGGATACAGGGCAGGAAGGATAATTCAGACAAGTAGGAAGGGGCCAATCACACAGTACTGTTAAAACCATCCCATACAGACTGGTTGTATTAGACAGGGAATGAAGTGAAATGTTACCAAGGCCTGAATTACAACCTAGGACCCCTGCAGAAGTGGATTTACATAAGAACTCTTCACCTCCCTCCTACTGGTTCTTCATCTTGTCTTATGGGACAGTCACATGTGACTCTAGTGCCATCTAGCACGGAGAAGGGTACTGGCACGTTTGCATCAGGAAAGCCTTCAGGCGCAATAAGAATATGAGTTCTTAATATACCGCATTTTGAAGATGCCTTTTTAGAGATGATGCAAAGTAACAGGACTTAGTTTCTTCTGCCTGGAAATCCTCCTGTTTCTTCCCCAAACCCTACTCATCTTTCAGATCCTTCATCTGTCAGATGCATTTAGTGCATTTAAAACTTTACATTTACTTTCACAATGATCTGCTTAAAGTCGACTCCATCATTAGTTTAACTACCCTGAGGGAGACTGTCTGTGGATTTTGCTCACCATCATCTCCCAGCACCTGGAAGTACACCTGGGGCACCAAAGTCCTGTCAAAGAACGAACTGATGACTGCTTCATGCTTTCTTGGACTTTATCTATCGTAATTAATGATAGTTTCTATTTACACGCCGGCCTTTACTGCTAAGGGTTATCCTTTCATAAACTTTATCAAATGTCTGTTTAACACAAATATTTAATACTCAACATCTGGCCCTAACCAAAAGGACAACACTGTCTAGCCTAAGTTTCCCCCTTAACCGGATCGGTTTGGAAAAGTCAGATAACTCTCAGGCGGGGGTGACTGCACTCCCCGCCTCCAAGCACAGGAGCTCATTGCTTCCCCGCTGCCCGAAGGAACCGGGGGCTCCGTCAACGCGCCCTCCTCTCTGGGACACGAACCCACAGCTCGGTCCCGCGCGCCGGGCGACGCAGCCTGGCGGGGCAGCGGGGAGCGGAGGGCCGGGGGCGCCGCTGCGGGGCGCACTGCGTGCACCAGACGCCTCGCCGCTCGTTCGGCTCGGTCCCGAGCCCCGCGCCGACTCCAGCCGCCCGGGCAGAGCTGGGAGGCAACGTCCGGGTCCCGCCCGCCCAGCGGCCGGAAGGGGCGGGGCCGGATCACGTCACTTCCGTGTGCAGCCGAGGAGGTGCTGGCGGCGGGGAGGCGGGGCCGGCTCTGCGCGCGGCCAGTTCGGAGCCAGCGGTGCTCCGGTCGGGTGGTTGGCTGCTGGTGGACGGTGGGCGGCAGTGGTGCCCGCGCCATGAGCGAGGCGGACGGGCTACGGCAGCGCCGGCCTCTGCGGCCGCAGGTGGTCACGGACGATGGCCGGGCCCCAGCGGCCAAGGACGGCAGGTAGGCAGAGCCCGCAGCCCTGGGCCGCGAGCGGCGGGCGCCCTCCTAGCCCCGACGGCGGCGGTCCCGGCCGCGGGCACAGCTCCTCTTACCGCGGAGGAAACGCTCCCACCAGCGGGGGCACCTGCCGGGCCCTGCACCTGCCGGGCCCTCCGGGCGTTGTTGCAGCCTGCTTCCCAGGCCCTCGGGTCCCCCGGCCGCCTCGCCCCGCCCGCGCCCCCTCCTTCCCCTCACTTCCGCCCACCTTCCAGAGCGCTGCTTCCCCGCTGGTCCTTTGCTCCCCCTTCACCTCCGTGCTGTCCTTTTGGCTCACCTTATCCCGGGGGCAGCCTCCTGGCCACGGCCCTGCGCATCCCCGCCCCCCGCTCTTCTTTTTCTGAAGGGAGATCCGAAAGCATCTTGTGGTAATATTTGACCCCGGGGCCAGTGGACGGGCGGGAATATGCTCCGTATGTAGTGCGGACTAGGGTGACCAACCATCACTGCTTTGCCCTGGGCTCAGGGGTTTGCAAGGACGTGGGGCTTTCAGCGCTAACCCTGGGCAAACCGAGACAAGTTGGTTACCCTTTCACTGTGAATGTTGGGAAGTCATCGTCTGCTGATGACTGAGGAGCCTTTAGGGATGGACATGCCAGGACTGGCCGTGCTCTGCTGCAGAAACCATGAAAACAAGGCATTGCTGTATGAGCTTTTATATGAAGCATGAAAGTGCCCCTGGCCCTGCATTTGTCAGGAGATGCGGTCATTTGAAGACCTGGGTGTACAGTACCTGAGGGCACTTGTTGGACGGGCCCAACTCTCAGCGGCTCCTCGGACACTCCTGGCCCCAGGGCAGAGGCGCACAGTTAATTAAATTGTTTTTCAGTTTCTCTGTGGGGATTTCCGACTTAATGGCACGGTAAATTGAATGTTCCACAGTCGTCCTCTGCTGCTGATCTTTCCTAGTGTGTCTTTCACGTGTTTAAGATAGTTTGACTTCCCTGTCCATGAACATTGTTCTTACTTTCCTGTTTCCCTCTTTCTCTTATTTGTTTGATCTCTTTTCTATATAATCTGAAGTGATGTCTTTTAAAGTGAGGTCTTGTCACCCACTTCCCTTTCTACATTTATTATTATAAGTCTAGAGTTGTTTTTTCTTAGTTTTCTCATGCGATTCTCCTCTTTTTCATTTCTTTTGTGGTCATTTCTAGTAGTTCATCTAATTACCTTCTTGGTTATCTTAAAAGTTGAGGGTTCCCTATAAGACAGGAAAGCATTGTGTAATTGTGGGTGAAGTAAAGGAATCGGAAGGAAGTAGAAACGTGACAACTGTAGAATACACTACATGTGCTGCAGGCTAAAGAGAACCTTGAAAGAGCTATTGTTCCGTTAACAGAACAAAAGTGGGACAACAGATTTTAGTGGCAGGGGCACCTAGTGATACCTTGATTGGTCTCCTGGCTCTTGGCACGAAAGGTGGTGTTAGCTCTGTTTTACTGATGAGGTCGATGAGGTCTATGTGGGTGAAGGGGTTTATATAGTTACAGAGTAATGGAGGCAAGAGAGACTTGAAAATGAATGAAGAAGGGTAGAATTGGTGGCTGAACAATGATGGAGCACCATATTTTTAAAATTATGCTTTGGAAATAAGGTTTTATGCCAAAGCGTTGAATTTCTGTGTTTGAGCTATAATGGGGAATTTGGTCATTAAATCCTTTTATTCAGTGTGGAAAGTAGATGAGCTAAGCACTTTTAACATACCAGAGCAAGGTTATAATTATTATCATTTGGCATCAGTTTCCACAAGTGCTTTAGAAACTTTATTGACAGAATGATTGTAATGCTGAAGTGATTCCTTTTTTTGGAATATAATTCTGTCTGGGAAGAGAGAAGAGCTGTTACTAATATCCATCTGTTTAGGTGTGAAGAGCAAATACAGCAAAAATTTGACAGCTGCTTTTTCAGTCTACTTCTAAAAGATATTAGACTAGTTAAAAATCTCTACTCAGTCCATTTTCCTTTTTCCTTTTTAAGACTGAAGAGTACGAAAGGCAGTGTGGAGGAACGGATGGGGCCGTCATAAGTTCATGAAGTCATGAGGAGTCAGGAATCCGGAGTTTTTTTCTTAGCTTTTCCCCGGGGTGTATGTTTTCAAATGCCTCTTTTAACTTGTTTGTTGTTTATTTTCAATGCTAAAATGAAGACATCTGCAGTCTAGGATTATTATCATTTGGCATCTATTTCCCCAAATGCTTCAGTTTCAAGGCATGTGAAAATGAACAAATTCAAGGTGCAGTCACTTAAAAAGACTGTGTTTGTTGTTGTTTGACTTTCTTAGGTTCCAGGGAATACCTTGACACCTGAGGTTCTTGTCCCATGTGGATTTGGGGCTAACAGGTTTTCCATGAAACTCACAGTTTCTTTTTAATCTCATGGAGTCTGTTGGTCAGGACTTCAGTCCATGACTTGAGGCCCTTGTGTCCTGTGTGCAGAAGGGGTTAGAGAACCCCCTTGAGATTAGGCTGGTGAAATGATAGGATAGGATTTTGAAATCAGGCTGAGCTAACAGTGACTGTCAAATCCTGTTGCATCACCATGATTGCTCTCTTGCCCTTAGAGGCTGTAAGAAATTTCAGGGTGCATATGTCCTCAAGGAGGTGAGCATTGCTTGGGGCTCTTCCAAGAGATTGGGGCAAACAAGTTGATTCCCCTGACGGCACCTGGGAAGGAAGTTTCCAGCCTTTCTGGATGCGTCAGCACAGACTGGGAAGGAGAGTACGATGGGAAGGTGTGGCACTTTGTCAGTGAAGATGGATAAGGCTAAATGGATAAAGCTAAATAGTGCTTTAAGTTAAGATCAGGCAAATGTGCAGAGGCAGGGGCAGACATGGAGGAAAGGCAGAGTTGTAGTTGACTGTGAGTTTTCTGGAACCAGCTGTGAGATGGGTCTGCCAAAGAGTTAATGAACTTTGGGCTAAAGTAAGTGCAGTGCCCAGAGCACTCCCACCCAAGGCACTCTGTTCCCCCTGACAGTCATAGACTCACGTGCCTTCAGGGGAGCTGCAGTCCTGCTCCCTGCCATTTGCTGAGTGCCTTTCTTGTGTTCCAGGCCCTGGTCTCAGAACTGCACGTGCATCAGTCACATTGGTTCTCACACCAACCTGGTGTGGCTGGGTCTGCAGCAAGTGTGGGCACTGAGGAGAAGAGGAGAGTGCATGCCCCTGTGAAGAGTGGATACTGCTGTGCAGCTGCCCCACAGCTTTGGGTTTTATAGGGCCAGATCTCCCACTTTTTGAAGTGAAGCTGGAAACCCAGATTTTTATGTGAAATCCCCTTATTTTTCAGTTTTGGCGAATAAAGCCATTTTGTGGAATGATAGCTTATGGTTTAGGCTAGAGCTTTGCTTTGAGTTCTGGGCACCACATTTTGTGGGGGACTTTGACAAACTCTGAAACAACCAGGAGATAATGTTCTGCAGGCCACACCAACTCAGAAGCTCCCGCAGGACGGGGATGCTTCACCCGGAGAAGAGAGACCCGAGGCGGTGTGACGGCAGGCATCAGTTCTAGGGAGAGCTGTCAGGGAACTCGAGGGTTTGCTGCTCCCGAGGGCAGAACTGGGCTCAGTCACCGTGAGCAAGGGCAAAGCGTGTTTCCCAGAACACGTTGTGTGGGATGACCTGAGCAGCCAACGTTCCCTGAGTAAAAGAATTATGGCAGTGCTCGATGTTCTGGCGTTGGTGGATGTCCCCCATGCGTGCTGGCGGGTACTTCCTCGGCCCTCGGGACTGTGTGGGATCTGTCCCCGCCCCTGAGCTGTTCTAGCAGCTTCCCCTCACTCGCTCTGCCATGACCTCCCTGATGTGGTCACTCCACCTCTGTGGTCAAGGTTTGGAAATGGGGACTTAGAGTTAAACAGCCCATTAAAGCGTGTATTCTTTTTTAACACCTTTATTGAGGTATAATTCACATACCATAAAATTCACCCATTTAAAACGTCCAATTCAGTGGTCTTTAGTGTGTTCACCGAGTTTTGCACCAATCACCACAATCTAAATTTAGAACATTTTCATCACTAACTTTTTTTTTGAGGTGAAATTCATGTAACATAAAGTTAACCACCTCAGAGTGTACAGTGATATTTAGTGTTGGGTGACCGCTAGTTCTCTAGTTTCAAAACTTTTTCATCACCCCATGAAAACACCTTATAACCGAAAGTAATCGCTCCCCATTTCCCCTTTCCACCCAAATGTTCATTAGTGGATGAGTGGATAGACCTATTGTGGTATAGACTTGCGATGGAATGTTATTGAGCTGTAAAAGCAATGAATTGTTGATATGCACCGCGGCTTGGATGCACCTCAAAACATTATGCTGAGAGAGAGAAACCACTTTCAAAAGGTCATATATTGTGTGATTCTTTTTATATGAAATGTCCAGAATAGACATATTACCGTTAGCTTTGCAGACAGTGTTTCAAACCCTAACTCTGAGGTCTCTAGGTCTGGGCATCCCCTCCCTGTCCTCTTGTCCTCGGCAGGGAGCATTGCTAATAGTGACTGCAGGCCTTGGGTCAGACCTGGCCCTCAATCATGTCTTCCAGTTCTGGCGGTGGGCTTGGGGCAAGCCACCTGTGCCCTTCTCTGCTGTCATTTGTAAAGCAGAGAGATACATAGTTCTGCTTAGTTACCCACGTAAAGCACATTGCCTGGCAGGTTCCTGTTCTCACTGTTTTTATCATTACTCTTTTCATGGTCCTTGCTCCTTTCCCTGCTGCAGACCCCTCGGGTTGCACTAGCCTGCTGTCGTGTCAGGTTCATAGCTCATCAGTGCCATATATGCATTTTCATACTCTGTATTCTTGTACCCTTGACCGGCATAAGTCAGTCACATTAGAAGAAAGCTGTGTGGCCCTGGTATTTGGAGACAGGGCTGGGAGGTAGGGGTTGGCCTGATATTTCCCTTTGCGGTCGCCTCTCTTCTTCCAGGAGCTTGGCTCTCTTGGCCTCTCCTAGCCCAGTCTTTGGGACCTGGACCACCTCCTTTCCCAGCTAGCAAAAAGGGTAGAGACTGACAACTTGGCATTTTACCTGGCTGGGGGTGGGTTTTGAACTCTTATGAAAAGGAAGTTAGGGACAAAATTTGTTTTTGGAAGGTTATTAGAAGGAAAATAATCACAGATTAGGATTCTCAATAGCAAAGGGGAAATGTCAAAGGAAAAAAGAAATGGTTAGCACTATCCCCTATGCCTGTCCTGCTCTGTCTGGAGGAGAAAGTAGCAAGGAGAAACCAGGCCACACCTTCAGCTCTGCTGGGAAATGTTCTCAGCTAAATGTCCTGGTTCATCCTTTACAAGTTCTGCTTTCCACGTCACTGCAGGACACAATTCAGCCAAGCTTTCTGCCACCATATATCAAGGATATGCTTTCCTCCAGTATCTAATAATTTGTTCCTGACATTCTTCTCAGCCCTCATCAACAGCGCCCTCAATGTCCATAATTCTGCTAACA
Source organism: Equus quagga (assembly GCF_021613505.1). Classification (NCBI taxonomy): domain Eukaryota; kingdom Metazoa; phylum Chordata; class Mammalia; order Perissodactyla; family Equidae; genus Equus; species Equus quagga. Next base: position 63,184,710 of record NC_060278.1, read on the forward strand.
GTCTCTTCCTGACAATTTAGATATTTTCTAAGATGATATATGTTTTCTCTGCCGTGCTCCTCACTTCATTCTGAGCCCTCGCTAGCAGAGCCTTTAACATCCATGTTTCTACTAACAGCCTGTTCAAGGAAATCTAGACTGTTTCTATCCTGCTCCTCAAAATTCTTCCATCCTCCACCCACAGCTGATTCCAAAGCTGCTTCTACATTTTTACATATTGTTACAGCACCACCCCACTTCTGCTTCCATTGGCTCCATGAATTTGTCTCTGTCTCTTTTATCCACAAAACCTGAGATCTTAGGGGCACACAGAACTGAGTGTTGCTGCCTTGAATGTATGTACTAGGAAATAGGGGCCTTTGGGGGACACCTGTCTTGTCTGTAGATGAGTGTGTCTTCTTTTCCTCAGGGCACCTCTTTCTCTTGTTACTTTTTGTGTTCATCCATTCTTTGAGTTTGCCCCCTTTAAAACTCTGCTAGAGGAGTCCAGATACAGCCTAACATACTGTCTGGAAAACAACTGATAAGAGTATTCCACTCAGCTGGAAGATTTTAAAAAAAGAACAAAGGTGTGTTTGCCAATGCTAGTAAACAGTGCTGCATTTTAATCAGAAGCCACAAAGGTTGGCAGCCTCGTGGTGGGGAAACTGGGTAAGAGGCTGTATGCTGGAGGGGCTTCCAGACTAGCTGAGCTCGTCCCCTTCTGAGCTTCTGCTGATGACCTGTGTATCTTCTTTCTGGCAGCTCCTTTAGCGGCAGAGTTTTCCGAGTGACCTTCTTGATGCTGGCTGTTTCCCTCACTGTTCCCCTGCTTGGAGCCATGATGCTGCTGGATTCTCCCATAGATCCACAGCCTCTCAGGTGAGCTGCCCCAGAATGCTTGGGAGTGGTTGCTCAACACAATATGATAGGCTGATGGGCCTGCCCTGTGGCCTAGTGGTTAAATTCAGCGTGCTCTGCTTCTATGACCTGGTTTGGTTCCTGGGTGCAGACCTATACTACTTGGCTGTCACTTTGTCTGTCAGTGGCCATACTGTGGTGGCGGCTCACATACAAAAAAGAGGAAGATTAGCAGTGGATATTAGCTCAGAGTGAATCTTCCTCAGCAAAAAAATAAATAAATAAAAATAAAAAATATATATATAATAGACTGAAATAATTTCTAGCATATTTAAACCAATCTGGTCTGAAAGGTAAGTAACTATGAGAAACAGAGATTTGTGATTTGTTTAGTGCCTGTGTTTTATGTGGTATGAGATGTTACATGGAAAATATATATGGTGGTCCATGGTATTGCTTCAAAAACAAAACTGTACAAACCTAAAATAAAAATCAGAAAAAACCCGAAAAGAGAAATTTAAGTATTAGAGATAATTAACCTGAATTCATTTGAAGGGGCAAAAGCGCACAAATGAAGCTTAAGTGTAAGTTACGTTGTTTAAATTTTCTAAGTAACAGATTTAAAAAAATTAGTGTTCTATTTTTGTCAAGTTACCATTTATCAGTGGGAATCTATGAGTAATGCAGTCTATTATAAATTGAAAGAAAGAGTATATACCTAGAGGTGCCATGAAATGTATTCATGTTTGTAATACTAGTAATATAGAGCCAGGCTCTTACTGGTGTGATTTCTGACATTGTCAAGCTGGTGCAGGAAGGTTGTGCAGTCTGGTTCAGTAAGTTCCCTTTTCCTCTTGAAACTGCCCAGGGTGGGTGAAGCTATGTGAAGTTTATTTATTTATTTTTAAAGATTGGCAGCTGAGCTAACAACTATTGCCAATCTTTTTTTTCCCCTTCTACTTTTTCTCCCCAAATCCCCCCAGTACATAGTTGCAGGTCCTTCTAGTTGTGGCATGTTGGATGCTGCCACAGCATGGCTTGATGAGCAGTGCCATGTTTGTGCCCAGGATCCGAACCGGCGAAACCCTGGGCCATCAAAGCAGAGCATGTGAACTTAATCACTTAGGCACAGGGCCAGCCCCATGAAGTTTATTTTAAGAGAGTTAGGCTTTAAAAACTTCGGATAAGAACCATGTCTCATTATAGAGTAAATATAGCATACACAACTGAATAATAGTGTTTTGTAAATAAAAATTAAGGCTTTATGTTGGATTCAGTTCACTGAAAGTGTATTCAGCACCTCCTATGGTTGATACAAAGAAGACACTTCAGATCTTAGATTGACATATGTGTACAAGAGTCACCTTTGTGTTGTTGGATTTAGAATGACTAAAGATATAGGGTGCTGTAAGCACAGGATTAGCTCAGTGTAGATTGAGAGTCGGTGAAGCCTGTGTGCTCTGGACTCACAACAGTGTTGGCTGTGTAACTCCTGGTGTGCCAGTGTGCCCTAGCATGTGTCTTTCTGCCTGAACTGCACCTAAGGACATACTGCCTGTCCTCTCCAGGGGGGCTCCCAGGACACGTTGAGGGGAGTGGCCTCTTGCTAACTCCTCTCGACGTATAGAAGGATGCAGCTCAGCCCATCTCAAATAGAAACTGGCCTGGGCCTTTCTGGATAATCCAGTTGACGAGGTGGGTGTGAACTCTCCACAGCTGGAGATGAAAGCCTGGGCTGAGGAGCTAGCCTTGGAAAAGAGGAGGAAAGCAGAGAGAGAAGGTGAAGGTCAAACTGTTGGGTTGGTGGGGGACGGATGGAGCTTCAGTGACTGAAGACCTTTGATCTCAGTAAAGGTGAATTTATGTTGGGAAGAGTGGTGAAGAAATTCAGAGGAAAGATGAGTGTGTACTCCTGACCAGAAATTGAAGGGAAATATGGCCCAGTAAGGAGTTGAAGTTGTACGAAGTGAGTTCGGTCTGTGGAGTAGATGAGCCCAATGAGGAAGGAAGGAGAAACCCAGAGAAGCTAGCGTGGCTGACTGGGATCTCTCCCGTGGACTCAGTTTTAGGGAATGACTTGCTTAAAAATTGGAAGCATGGGCCCCCAAAATGCAGAGCCAAAAGCAGAGGACTGGCAGAAAGTGTAAGAACAGAAATAAACTGAGGTTTGGGGAAAATGCTGTGACAGCAGCAGGAAGGGCTTCTTTAAAACTCTGTTCAGAACAAAAAGAGCAAGGAAGTGGGAAACCCATGTCTGGGGCAAGTGGTACAGTATTGAGGAGGACAGAAAAGCAGAGCTCCCGGCTTCTGCTCTGCCTCAGTCATCTCGGTCAACGCAGAGGTGGGGCGAAATGGTAAACAGGATCAGGCTAACTGGCAGAGCGGGAGGTCAGCTGGTGGATTTGGGGAAGAGGGGAGTCTGTCTCCAGGGCGCTGAGTGACCTCCTGTGAGAGCTTAGACCACGCTTAGGAAACTGAGAAATCAGAGAGAACAGACACACCAGGAGTGTGGCAGGAGACAGAGGGGTGGAAACACTTACAGGTGGATTATTATGCAGATAGTTTCAGTTCCGGGGAGCAAAGTTACTGGGAAGCTGCAGGGCTTTGCCAAAAACCTGCTGTGCAAAGAGACCTTCTTTTCCTTGTTTGGAAGGTTGGAGGGCTGTCAAAGACACATATGTGACATCCTGATTTCTGGAGGATGTTGACCACGACTTTCAGGATGCATTTCAGGACACATGGAGTTAGTGGAATTAATATGAGTTAACAGGAGTTGATAAGAGGCAACAGGAGTTCACTGGCTTTGACAGGAGTCTGCTGGGCCTGGTGGCCGTGGAGTGCTATTTGGGGTTCCTGGAGTGGCTCTTGCTTGCTGCTTCTGCTGCCCAGCTGAATCAGTGGGGGCCCTTTCTTGCCCGGCCTTTGCATTTTCTCCTGAGTTGTCGTCTTGTCTCTTTATTGAGGTGGTACGCAGGCTCTTTGTGTGCAGGGACAGTGCTTGATATACCCATTAGTTTGACTACAAAAGTTTCTTGAGGACTTCCTGTGTGTAGGGAATCAGGCAGGGTCTAAGGAGTGGGTGGGAGGAGGTGGCTGAGTACAGGTGTGCCGTCCTCTCTCCCCACACTCTATGTGCTTGTCTATGTTGTTGTATCTTCACATGTAGGTACCTTGGGAAGTGTGACCTTCCCAGGGTCAGAATTTGAACCCAGGTGTGTCCATCTCCATAGCCCAGGCTCTTTTCACAAAAGCATGCAGGTTGCAGTCCTGCTCTCCTCCTTTGCAAATAAAACTTCTAGTTAAGCCAAGAGTGTTTTTTTAAGCAGGTAGAAAACCATGATTAGGAGGCAGGGTAGAGAGTTAAGGAGGGGAATTTAATTCAGGGGCTGTCGTGCTGACTCAGAGAGGGTGGCAAGGAGGGAAGTGCTTTGCTGGGCAGGGCGAGGGTGGCAAGGCAGAGAGCTTTTCCATCATTCCACATCCTCAACTGCACCCCCTCGGTTCTCCCACTCTTACTCTGGGGAGCTGGCTAGGAAACTGCCTGGCTGGAGGGCAAGGTGAGGAGGGAGTTGGGAGATATCACCCCACCCCTTCCCTTCCACAGTGTTCATCGGGAGCCTCCTGTGTGCCAGGTGTTTGGGATACAGCAGTGAAAACCAGACACAAATCCCTGGTCTCATGGACTGTGTGTTTAGAGGGGACAGATAAACAATGAACATAACAGAGATGTGAGAAGCTGAAAAGTCCTACGGACAAAAGAGGGTGGATGGGGTAGGAGCTCTGGCTTTTGGGGGTGGTGTTGGTTATTGCATTGGGTAGTTGGAGCAGGCCTCACTGGGAAGGTGAGGATGGAGGATACAGCAGTTCGAGGACTTAGATGGGAGATGCCTCGTGCTGAACCAGCAGGGAGGGGTGGGAGTGGAGGCTCAGTGAATAAGGCAGAGACAGGCGAGAGAGGTGATGGGCCAGACTGTGTAGGGCCAAGAGCCACTGCAAGGGCTGGCTCTGGGTGAGAGGGGGCCGTTGCAGGTCTTTGAGAGACAAATGCCATGACCTGAGTGTATTTCACAAGGCTCACATGGGCTGCTGGATTGAGAAAAGACTGTAGAGGACAAGGGAGGAAGCAGGGAAGAGAAGATGGTGGCCTGGAGCAGGGTGATAGCAAGGACATGGGGAGAAGAGGTTTGGTGAGGTGTCTTTTGAAGGTGGCATTAGCACGATTTGCTGGTGGACTGGGAGAAACAGCGTATTTACCTGTGAGTGGGAAGGACCCATGGAGAGGGAAGAGTTCCTGGAGCTGTTTCTGTGTGAGGGGAGGGATCCAGGGCCCAGTGGAGGCTGGCTTCAGAGGGAAGCCAGGATGAGCACTGAGTGACAGCTGGGAGGCACAGTGCGCCTGTGCTGTATGGTGAGGCCGTGGCACCAGTCCCAGGATAGTCACCTCTAGTTTCTTCTTTCTTCTCCTTGAAGCAGGAAGCAAGTCTGTATTGATACAAATAATCCATAACCAACCTATAAATCAGAATTGGGGTGAGTTTATTATGAGCCAGAGTGAGAATTATAACCCAGGAAGGCCTTAGAAGGCGTTCCAGAGAAGCATGGATTTCAGTACAGTCTTAAATCTTTTCAGAACAAAGAACATATGTTAAATGCACCCAGGATGCATTTGCATCAGCACTTGAAAGAGGTACTCAGTTGCAAATTAGTAGGTCCACATGACCCTGACTTTGGGGAAGGGGCTAATCTGGGCATTACCAGTAGGGCTATGAGGGGAAGAATGCATTCTTAAGAGAGTACATTATTTAATGGTTAAGCAGATGTGCAATGTATGTCTGATAGGCCCTAACTCAGGCTTTTTAGTTTAAGCTGAATCAGTTTTGAACTCGAATAGTTACCCTGTATGTCTGAATATGTGAAAATCTCTTGTCAGCTGTGAAATGGTGACATGGCTCCCCTCCATCTTAGTTGGACTTTAATGGCTGGGCAGCCACTGGGAAGGTAAACACCAGGGGGTGTGAATCAGAGGGTGTGTGGAGGTCTAACTTGCCATGAGCGTGAGGCATTGGATGGCTGATGAGGGACTCAGTTGGCAGAGGCCCCGGGGTGCTCTCAGGTGGCAGGCGATTGCCAGGTTTCTTGCATTAGCCATATTATATTTTCATTTTTGTTTTGTGCTATGACCTTTCCTGATATCCTGGAAAGTTTTTTTCTTGATATTTGTGTTTCTGGCATCTAAGGATGTTTTATAATGTGCCTTCTTTATCAAAGAAGGGGGAGTTATACATGTACATCCTTGTAGGTCCTCAGGAAACACTTTCTTCATGTATTTTTAGTAGGAAAATCCTTATGATTGCATTATTTTACAGCTTCAAAGAACCTCCTCTCTGGCTTGGTGTTCTGCAACCAAATACGAAGTTACGACAGGCAGAAAGACTATTTGAAAATCAACTGACTGGACCAGAGTCCATAGCAAATATTGGGGGTAAGTAAGCCTCTGGGACTGCAAGGCTGTCTGTTATGGGGTGGCAGATTCCGTGGGAGCAGCCATACTGGCCCCCTGCTCCTGGTGGGGGAACCCTGGCCATCATTCTTAGCTGTGGGTGCCTCTGCTTGTTGCTCTCTCCAAGCTGCAGGCCACTTTAGTCGGGGCAATTTTGAGTTCATGTCTGTGGAGCACTTTATTCTCCTCAAGGTGTTGGACCCATTAAAATGAAAGGAAAAAGGACAAATGCAGACATTGGTGTTTAGTTCGTTTATCAAAGTCAGGTAAGTATTACTTGGCAGTTTGTATAGATTTCACTTTTGAAAAGAATAGGAATGATTCTCAATATTTCCACTGTTCTTTGTTTTTTTTAAAGTTCACTTTGGTGGGTACATTAAGGGTAACTGTCTGCTTCACAGTTTCCCAGACCTGAGAACTAGAATTGGGTCTAGTTCTAATTCTGGAGTCTCTGCTTACCTGGAGCAAGGCGTTTTCTGTTTGTTAGAATGAGAATTAAGCTTAGGAATCAAAAGATGCAGTTAATGAAAAGGTTGCTGGACTTAAAGTGGTGTGAGGACTTCTGAACGGTTTTCCTCAGCACACCGATCGTTGTTCCACAGTACAGTATGTTTTCTGGGGAGTGGTTATGGACATGTGTATCCAGCGGACTTCTGTTTTATCTTGAAGAGGGCAGGTCAGGGCCGGCCCTCTGGTGGTGTTGACCAGCTTCGCTTTCCCAGCCCTGCTGCCCAATGCCCGACCTAAGGACTGGTGCGTTTATGCAATTGTTTCTTTGTTTGGCTGGTGTAGGTACTTCATAATAGAACTTTGTATTTCTCTTAAGAAGACATTGACGTTTATTAATAAATTTCACAAATTTTGTTTTTTGGTGAAAAATCAAATATTAGTATTTAAAACTGGACCTTCGGTGAGTTAAAGTCATCTTTTTTTGGTTAATCTCTCAAAGAGAATGCTTTCCTTTCTTTTTCCTTTCCACTTGGCCTGACATCTCATTGTGTTCTGTTACCATGTCTCCCCTTTTTCTCTTTGGAGCTAGTTATTATCTTGGTGACATTTCTGGGTAGGCATAGTAGGGACTTCTCTGGTTACTGCCCTGTGGGGGTGAACCACAGAAAGGCCTCCAGGGCCCTGCTGCTTCTGCCTCATTTAGAAGTTGTTGTGGGGGACAGCTGGCCTGTGACTGACAGGAGGCACGAGCCTCAGGAGGGTGCTGGGGTTTGGACACATGTGCAGTGACTGTATCCACCATCATAGTGTCATACAGAGTTGTCTCACTGCCTTAGAAACCCTCTGTGCCCGTCTGGTCATCCCTCCCTGCCCCGTCCCTGGCAACTGCTGATCTTTCACTGCCTCCATAGCTTTGTCTTTTCTAAAATGTCGTATGGTTGGAATCACAGTGTGTAGTCTTCTCAGATTGGCTTTTGTCACTTGTAATATGCATTTAAGGTCCGCCATGTCTTTTCAGTTTTTGTGTAGACTTTTATTTTCAACTCATTTGTGTAGGTACCAAGGAGCACAATTGCTGGATTGTATGGTAAGAGTATGTTTAGTTTTGTAAGAAGCCTCCAAACTGTCTTCCAAGTGGCTGTACCATTTTGCATTCCCCCCAGCAATGAATGAGAGTTCCTGTTACTCCGCATCCTTACCAGCATTTGGTGTTGTCGGTGTTTTAGATTTTTGGCTATTCTAATAGGTGTGAAGTGTTATTTCCTTGTTTTAATTTGCATTTCCCTAATGACATATGATGTTGAGCATCTTTTTCTATGCTTGATTGCCTTCTCTATATCTTCTTGTGGTGAGGTGTCTTTTTAAGTCTTTTTGGCCATTTTTTAAATTGGATTGTTCATTTTCTTACTGTTAAGGATTGAGTTTTTTGTATATTTTGGATAACAGTCCTTTATTGGATGTATCTTTTGCAAATATTTTCTCCAAGTCTGTGGCTTATCTTTTCATTCTCTTGACAGTCTTTCACAGAGCACAAGTTTTTAGTTTTTTTCTTTTCTGTTTATTTTGCTGAGGAAGATTCGCCCTGGGCTAACATCAGTTGCCAGTCTTCCTCTTTTTTTGTGTCTGAGCCACCACCACAGCATGGCCACTGACAGATGAGCAGTGTAGGTCCATGCCCGGGAACTGAACCTGGGCCGCTAAAGTGGAGTGTGCTGAACTTAACCACTAGGCCACCAGGGCTGGCCCAGAAGTTTTTAGTTTTAACGAAGTACAGCTTATTAGTTATTTCGTCATGGATCATGTCTTTGATGGTGTATCTAAAAAATCACCACCACACCCAAAGTCACCTAAATTTTCTCCTCTGTTATCTTCTAGGAGTTTTATAGTTTTGCACTTTATATTTAGGTGTGTGGTTTTTGAGCTAATTTTTGTGAAGGGTGTAAGGTCTGTGTCTGGATTCATTTTTTGCATATGGACGTCCAGTTGTTCCAGCACTATTTGTGGAAAAGACTATCTTTGCTCTATTGTATTGCTTTTGCTCCTTTGTCAAAGATTGTTTGAACATATTTATGTGAGTCTTCTGCTGGACTCTGTTCTGTTGCAGCCATCTGTTTGTCTGTTCTTTTGCTATTACCACGTTGTCTTGATTACTGTAGCTTTATAGTAAGTCTTAAAGTCTAGTACTGTCAGTCCTCCAGCTTTGTCCTTTTCAGTATTGTGTTGGCTGTCCTGGATCTTTTGCTTCTTCGTATAAACATTAGAATCAGTTTGCAGATATCTACAAAATAACTTGCTGGGATTTTGATTGGGATCGCTTTGAATCTATAAATCAAGTTGGGAAGAACTGACCCCTTGACAATATTGAATCTTCCTATCCCTGAACATGGACTATCTCTCCATTTGTTTGGTCCTTTGATTTCTTTCATCAGAGCTTTGTAAAGTTTTCCTTATATAGATCTTATACATATTTTGTTATATTTAGACCTAAATATTTCATTCATTCTTTTGGATGCTAGAGTAAGTGGTATTCTGTTTTTAGTTTCAAATTTCACTTGTTCCTTGCTGATATATAGGAAAGTGGTTGACTTTTGTCTGTTGTTCTTGTATCTTGCAACCATGCCATAATCACTCATTAGTTCCAGGAGTTTTTTGTTGTTGTTGATTCTTTGGGATTTTCTATATAGACAATCATGTCATCTGTGAACAAAGACAGTTTGATTTCTTCCCTCCCAATCAGGATACCTATTTCCTTTTCTTGTCTTAATGCATTATCTAGGACTTCCAGTACAGTATTATAAAGGAGTGATGAGAGGGGACATCCTTCCTTTATTCCTGATCTTAGTGGGAAAGCTTCTAGTTTGTCGCCATTAAGTATGATGTTAACTATAAGGTTTTTTGGGTAGATATTCTTTATCAAGTTGAGGAAATTCCCCTCTATTCTTAGTTTACTGAGGTTTTTTTTTTTTTTTTTATCATGAATGGGTATTAGATTTTGTCAAATGCTTTTTCTGTATCTATTGATATGATCATGTGATTTTTCTTTAGCCTGTTGCTATTGTGGATTACTTAATTGATTTTCAAATGCTGAACTAGCCTTGCATACCCGGGATAAATCCCACTTGATGAGGTGTATAATTCTTTTTCTACAATGTTGGATTTGGTTTGCTAATATTTTGTTGAGGATTTTTGCATCTTTCTTCATGAGAGATATTGGTCTGTAGTTTTCTTGTAATGACTTTGTCTGATTTTGTTATTAGGATAATGTTGACTTCATAGAATGAGTTAGAAAGTATTCCTTCTGCTTCTATCTTCTGCAAAAGATTGTAGGTTATTGGTATCATTGCTTCCTTAAATGTTTGGTAGAATTTATCAGTGAACCAAACTCAGCCTGGTGCTTTCTGTTTTGGAAGTTTATTAATTGGTGATTTATTTCTTCAATAGATACAGGCCTATTCAAATTGTCTATTTCTTCTTGTGTGAGCTTTGGCAGATTGTGTCTTTCAAGGAATTGGTACATTTCATCTAGATTATCAAATTTGTGGACATAGAGTTGTTCATAATATTCCTTTATTATTCTTTTAATGTCTGTGGGGTCTGTACTGATGTTCCCTCTTTTATTTCTGATATTGGTAATTTTCTGTATTCTCTTTTCTTGTCTTAGTTAGCCTGGCTAGAGGATTATTAATTTCATTGATCTTTTCAAAGAACCAGCTTTTGGAGTTACTGATTTTCTCTATTGATTTCCTGTTTTCAATTTCATTGATATCTGCTCTAATTTTATTATTTCTTTCTTCTGCTTACCTTGGGTTTAATTTGCTCTTCATTTTCTGGTTTCCTAAGATGGAAGCTTAGATGGTTGATTTTAGATCTTTAATTTCTCTGTAAGCACTGCTTTAGCTGCATACCACAAATTTTGCTAAGTTGTATTTCCATTTTCTTTTAATTCAAAATGTTTTTAAATTTCTCTTGAGATTTGTTCTTTGAACAGTGTGTTATTTAGAAGTGTGTGTTGTTTAATCTCCAAGTATTTTGGTATTTCTAGCTGTCTTTCTGTGATTGACTTTTAGTTTAATTTCATTGTGGTCTGAGAGCAGACATTCTATGATTTCTGTTCTTTTAAATTTGTTCAGGTGTGTTTTATGGCCCAGAATGTGGTCTCTCGTGGTCAATGTTTCATGTGAGCTTGAGAAGAATATATATTCTGCTGTGTTTGAATGAAATAGTTGATAGATATCAATTATATCCAGTTGACCGATGGTGTTATTGAGTTCAACTCTGTCTTTACTGATTTTCTATCTGCCAGACCTGTCCATTTCTGATAGGGGTATGCTGAAGTCTCCTACTCTAATAGTGGATTTTTCTCTTTTTCCTTTCAGTTCTATCAGTTTTGCCTCACGTATTTTGACGATTTGTTATTAGGCACAGAGATGTTAAGGATTGCTATGTCTTTTTAAGAATTGACCCTTTATCGTTATCTTCTTTATCCCTAATAATGTTCCTTGCTCTGAAGTTGGCTCTGTTTGAGATTAATATAGCTGCTCTAGCTTTATTTTGTTAAGTGTTAACGTGGTATAATCTTTCTCCATCCCTTTATTTTTAATCTATATGTGTCTTTATATTTAAAGTGGGTTTCTTTTAGACAAGCTATAGTTGAGTTTTGTTTTTTTTGATCCACTCTGACAGTCTCTGTCATTTTATTGGTGTATTTGGGCCATTGATGTTTAAAGTGATAATTGATATAGTTGGATACTATCTACCATATTTATTACTGTTTTCTGTTCATTTGCTTTTTTTTGTTCCTAATTTTGTCTTCTGCTCTGACTTTTGTAGTTTCAATTGAGCATTTTATATGATTCCATTTTCTCTCTTAGCATATGAGTTATACTTTTTAAAAATTTTTTAGTGGTTGCCCTAGAGTTTGTAATATACATTTTAAAAATATGGAAGATTTCACAAATGTGCACGTCATCCCTGTGCAGGGTCATGCTTGTCTCTGCATTGTTCCCATTCTAGTATGTGTGCTGCTGAAGTGAGCACATAATATGTTCTAGTTTTATCCTGAGGGGCTTCCTAGCAGTTCTTCCCTTTTAGGTGGATATGATCAGCACCAGCAGTAGACACTGACGTAAGGGAGACACTGATGTGTGCCCCTGAGTGCTGAGTGTCCGCCCGAGAGTCCATGCTCTTTTTTTTGTTTGTTTTTAAAGATTTTATTTTTTCCTTTTTCTGCCCAAACTTCCCTGGTACAGTTGTTTATTTTGGGATGTGGGTGGTCCTAGTTGTGGCATGTGGGATGCCGCCTCAGTGTGGCCTGATGAGTGGTGCCATGTCTGCGACCAGGATCCAAACCAGCAAAACCCTGGGCCGCCGAAGCAGAGCATGCAAACCCAACCACTTGGCCACGGGGCCGGCCCCTCATGCTGTTTTCAGAGTAGAAAATCTTCACAGTTTTTATTGCTAACTGGTATCTGCTGCATCCTTGCTGCAGTGTCAGGTTCAGGCCCACACACTGATTGACTGGGCCCCCGTAGTTTAAATGCTGCATGATTTAAGGACTTTTTGTTCTCAGGCATCACTTCTTCATCTTCAGAACTGCCATTTCCTCTCTAGAGATAAAAACACAAGCCACTTCTGTTATAGAAGAAGGTGGTATGGTCATAGTTCTTAGACTAACCCAGTAACACTCTTATTCCTTTTTATTTTTTTAAACAGATGTGATGTTTACTGGTACCATGGATGGCCGTGTTGTAAAACTTGAAAATGGTGAAGTAGAGACCATCGCCCGGTTTGGTTCGGGCCCATGCAGTAAGTCAGTGACAGTCCCCCCTGATGTTTGTCTCTTCCAGTCATTCATAAAGGTGGTGAATGGCCATGTGGAACTTCATTTCCCTTGAGGTCAGGTTCCCCCTTGGAGAAAAAGAGCCCCTGACCACTTGGCAGATAGAGCCTGACTTGGGTGTTACGAATTCTTCATTTGCTGTGTGGTCCCTGGACCTCAGGGTGCCTGATTGTCACCTTGCAGGCACAGTTTCCCAGTTAGGTAATGGCCGTGGCGCCTGCTAGTTGCTTCATGGACCCTACCCCTTACCGTTGCAGAGGACGTGTTGTCAGGGTGCTGCTGTAGAAAAGCAGTGGCTTTGTCATTACTTGGATGCTTAAATGTGATTTCTGCATTGGCTTCTCAGGAATCTCAGCAGTGTCATTCAAAGCAACGATGCTCTTAAGTCACTCAGATTTTAGAAAACTAGAGTAGAATAATCTCACTGTTTAAAAACTGGTAGCCCACAGACTTATTAATTGTCTTTTTTTTTTTTTTTTTTTTTTGAGGAAGATTGGCCCTGAGCTAACATCTGCCACCAGTCCTTCTCTTTTTGCTGAGGAAGACTGGCCCTGAGCTAACATCTGTGGCCATTGTCCTCTACTTTATATGTGGGATGCCTGCAACAGCATGGCTTGATGAGTGGTATATATGTCTGTGCCTGGGATCCGAACCAGCGTACTGCAAAGCAGTGTGAACTTAACCACTGTGCCACCAGGCCAGCCCCTGTCATTTTTTAATAGCTAGAATGTTTTTGTAAAAATGATGCACTTTCATTGTGAAATGTGAACAACATGAAGGTACAAAGAAGAAAGTAAAAATCACCTCAGAGTCTTCTCAGCTGTAACTTACTAACATTTAAATGAATTACTTTTTAGATATCTTTCGTTCATGGATACTCCCATCCACATATGGTTTTATGTAATGGAATCATACTCTATGTTTGGTTATTTAACCTGCTTTTTCCACTCTGTATTTTGGTCATAAGTGCCCCTGCAGTAAGCCCCCTGCAGTAAATGCCCTGCAGTAAGCGCCCTACAGTAAACACCTTGCAGTAAGCACCCTGCAGTAAATGCCCTGCAGTAAGCACCTT